>NC_081553.1:196024037-196200765 GCF_963082655.1 Stomoxys calcitrans
GACAAAATTTTCTACAGGAATAATTTTCTAAAGAATAAAGAAAATTGACAAAATTTTCTACAGAAATAAAATATTGACAAAATTTTCTATAGAAATAAAATTTTGACAAAATATTCTATAGAAATAAAATTTTGTCAAAATTTTCTATAGAAATAACATTTTGACAATATTTTCTATAGAAATTTTGACAAAATTTTCTATAAAATTAAATTTTGACAAGATTTTCTTTAGAAATAAAATTTTGACAAAATTTTGTATAGAAATGAAATTTTGACAAAATTTTCTATAGAAATAAAATTTTGACAAAATTTTCTATAGAAATAAATGTTCTATAGAAATGACAAAATTTTCTATGGAAACAAAATTTTAATTTTTCAAGTTTTTTGCCCGGCCAGGATTCGAGCCTAGGCACACGGAGCAACAGCGAGAGCTATTGCCGTTGTCTTAGCGTTCGAAGCCATCAATACAACTTCCAACAGATAAACAAAATCATGTGTGGTACGGAAGAAGTGTAATTTGTTACAGATAGAATGTCCGTCATTAAACAAAAATACATGCAATGGAAAAAGTAATTGTATCATAGTTGCGTTTTCGCTATTAATACGATTCAAATACAACCATCTCACCAAATATGGTTGAAAATTCTTCTAACCATAGATGAAACGCGTCCCATAGTGGTTTGTGAGTTTTGCAATCTCTGGCTTTCCTTTTCCATTTGCAAAGAAAATCTCCGATCATTGAGTTCGTTTCGAAAGAGAAACAAACAAGAATTGTAAAATTTAATGATTTTCGCCCTAACAGGCAATTTTCTAAAGAAATAAAATTTTGACAAAATTATCTAGAGAAATACAATTTTAACAAAATATTTTGTAGAAAATAATTTCTATGAAAAAAAAAATTGTTGTTGGATTAACGCCCAGCTTAGACCAATGGGTTTGAATACCCACCACCATAGAATGGGGGAATACTAGTCTAGTCATTTCGATTGTAACACCTCTACCTCGACACTCTGCGACCCATAAAGTATATATATTGCTGATAGTCTTAGCATTCTAAGGCGTCCGTTTGTATGTCCGTCCTTCCGTTGGTGAAAATCAAGATAGTGGTTAAACGTGTAGAGCTAGCCGCTTGAAAATTTGCACAGACACTTCTTATTGATGTAGGTCGTTGGGGTTCTCAATTTGGATATAGCTTTCATTTAAAGTGGTCCTTTGGCTTGACTTCTTGAGCCCCTAAAAGCTGCAATTACTATTCAATTGGGCTGAAGTTTGGCACATAGTGTTCCGTTACGGATTCCAATGATCGCGCAAAGTATGATCCAAATTCGTCAATAACCTGATATAACTCCCATATAAACCGATTTCCCGATTTGATATCTTGAGCCTCTAGAGGTTATAATTATTATCCGAATGGGCTGAAATTTTCCACATAGAGTTCCGTTATGACTTCCAACAATCGCGACATGTGTGGTCCAAATCGGTGTATAATTCGCTGTAGCTCGCATATAAACCGATCTCCAGATTTGACCCCCTAAAAACCCTAAATTTTATCCGATTGGGCTGAAATTATGTACGTAGTATTCTATTATGGCTGTCAACAATCATGACATATTTGGTTCAACTCGGTGTATAGTGTGATATAGGTCCCAATTTTAAATATTGAGCCCGTGAAAGCTAAGACCTCCACTATTGTCATGTACTGTCCAAATCGGTCTATAATCTGCAAATACAAATTTGCCCAATAATATTCCATTAAGAACAAGGGCAATCAATACTATTAACCCTATTACAATACTATTAACCCTATAACAAAGTTCCATTGAAAAAAGTTTTCTTCAGATTGTCATCTGCATATCTATAGGGAGTGTTAGCATGGTGAATTTTTCTTCTTCTTTCTGATGTGTTAGTCTTTAGTATAATGTTTGGACTTTATTTCGGTTCCTGAAATCCTCAATTTGCTCACTTCTTTCCATTTTTTCTACTTCCTTAAAAAAAAGTTTCATCATTTTTCTTTTTTTGCTACATAATTAGCGACGATATCACCCCACACTGCTGGAGGCTTTTTATACCCAAATATGGTTTTTGCAGCATTATTTAAGCTACTATAAGTTAATGATTCCAATCAATTTTGAAATCTCGGAGTGATCGTACTGTATATTGAACCATTGTACTTTATCTTTACTTCAGTCTTAATAAGATTGAGTTGGTTTCTCGTTCTTCAATCTAGTCTTCTAGATATGGAGTTATTCCAATCTTAATATATTTTTACTCACAGGCTTATATTTCCGATTCGTAGAGTATATCTTTGCTCTGACCATATTTGTGTTCGATTGGACATAGGTACAAATAGGACGGATGGTGGAATATTTTGTTTTGCTTTTGTGCAACTTCATCAAAGAAAAGTGAAGGCAAAGCGTTTAAGCCTCCTTGTGATGTTTTCGTCACCGCTTTACTATTTCATCACACTTTTAATTCCAAGGCTATAAAGGTTTCTTTTTTAGTTTAATATTGTTAAAAGTCCGAAAGTCTCAACTTGAACCATACAGGACACCATATTGCATTTGTTGTTAATACTCCGCGATAGATACAACAATATAACTATATACAACATATGTTATAAATATGCTATTTGTAGTCTAATTTCATTTCATCTCCTTCCTTGGTTGAAATAAAAAGCAATTAACTCGCTTCCTTTTTAAACCACCCTAACGCCAAAAATGATTCATCATCGTTTAAGTATTTCTCAATTGCTTTGTGTTGTTTGTCTAAATTTGTAGGCTCCGAATGAATTTCACAATGATCTCTGTCAGAATCACCATTTCTACTCTCACTGCAGCCCATCTTTCTCTCATGCTCTCTGTCACACACACACATACGCACAATGACTCTTGAATGTGTACACATATGAATTGTGTTAAAGTGATCTCTCCTCGGGTTACCTGATTCCTGTTCTCAAGGGTATAGAATGGCCCTCAAGGCATGCATCATGCATGAGAGCATGCGCACATTATCATAATTTGTTCTTTTATTTTGAATTCTTTCTTTTGCCCTCTTCCTCATTTTCTGGGGCCTAATGAAAGCAAATGCAATAACAACAAAATCAAACGTTTTAGAACTCTCAGAAAAAGGTCTGGCTGTCACTGTGTTGCACAGTTTGAAATTTGAAAAAAATCTTTCCCAAACAATAGATTTGTCATTCAGTACTCAAAATGCATTCAGGTACCTAGAATTTTCACCGCATGATTAAGTACAGACAGTATTGAAGAAATATAGTTCTCTTTTTTTAAGATATTAAAGATATTAGTTTTTCTTTTATAGCGGCTTTACCTTTGGTGTTATGATGTATGAGTTGAGGCTAGTCAGTTAGTCTGGGAGAATTCGGCAAAGAATTCAAAGCGCATAATGAAGGTGCTAATGAAAAGTTATTAGACAATTTGACCGACCAACAACGTTCGTTTTTTGTAAAATGCGTTTGAAAAATTAATAGTTAATTAACGACCATATAATTACTGACGTTCACAGTATGAAGTTTTCCTCTATAAGCATTAATTTCGTTGCCACAAAAGCAACACTCTGCTAACGAACTTCAAAGGAAAAATCAATTTGAATGCTATTATTAATATGAGTCAAAAATCTTTCTTAAATTTTTATCAAAAAAAAAAAAGAAAATTATCAATAAGGTGTAAAACTGAAAATGGGGTTTGTTTTTGAAGAAAAGTATATTATTAATATCAGGTTGTTATAAATTGTTTTTTGGGCTTTTAAAGATTAGGAATTCTCTTCATGTGGTTAACCATGATAAATTTCTCACATATTTTCTAATTAAAGGCAAGTCATATCTAGGTGTGATTCATTATCTAGATAACAATATGAGGTTTCGCTTAATTAGAATTTAGATAATTTTCAAAACATTTTGAGTATTTTTTAGTAAGAGAAATTTTCATTATAATTTTTTCTTCGAGAAAATTTCATTTCAAATTGTCTTTATATACAAATTTTGATTTAAAAAAATATAAAAAATTTGTACTTAAAGAAAATTTCAAGGAAATTTAGTCTCAAGGGAAAATTTTATGCAAATTTTGTCTTAAGAGAAAATAACGTGGATACTTTGAATATTGCACGGAATTTTTTTCTATAAAGGAAATTCGATGGAAATTTCATGAAAATTTTGTCTTTAGAGAAAATTTCCTTAACATTTTGTCTATAGACGTTATTTCACAAAAATTTTATATTATTTATATTAGTCGTAAAGAAAAATTTCATGGAAATTTTGTCTTTAGAGAAAATACTCTCAAGAAAAATTTCCATAAAATTTTCTCTTGAAAGAATATCTATAAAATTTTCTGTAAAGACTAAATTTCCTTAAACAGACATTGACATTGTCCATGACATTTTCTGATGGCAAAATTTCATTGACTTCCATGAAGTTTTCTCTAAAGACGAAATTTTATAGTAATTCTTTCTTGAAAGAATATTTTATAGAAATTTTTTCTTTCCTGTTCAATGACTTTCTTCTGCGCATCCATACTGGTATATTTTTCAGTCCTTTTCTTGGTCTCTCAAATTGCCCAAATAAGCTTAATAGGTCGAATTCTCATCTGGCGAACTGCACAGCCACTGTTTGGACGAAATGAATTGCGAAACATAATTTATTTAACCATTCTTGTTGCTGTTGTAACAACCATATGGAGGGAGCAAGTTTTGTCAAGTTCAAATAGGTTTCGTTCCTGGCAATGAAAACGATTGGCGGTCACAGCTGCACATGTACCATCGCGCTAGATTAAGTAAACACGATCATTTTGGGAGTTAACGAACTGCTTAATTGGGAAATTTTCTTATAAGAGAACAGCTATGCGCGGAAGTTCACCATGTCCGTGCAAGAGTAGCAACTATTTGCTTTTTCGAGTCTTTCATTTCTTTGCTTTGCTTTGGAAGGCTTTAGCTTGAGCTAGTTTTTCCATGATGCTGCATCTCTTCACGGGATATTTTGCGATCTTTAGCCATTTGGTTGCCACTGCGTTGTGCATTTCCTTGAAATCGAGACTTCACTCGCTGAACCATTTCAGCTGTTGCTGTTTTTGCCAACGATACCAGTTTGATTATAACGATTTCTGGTGCGATACACAAACATTTTGTTTACTTTGAGGTGTATGAGTTCGCTAACAATAGCCGGTTGTAATTTTTCAGCCAAATACAACGCAACGATTTGCTTTTCAGAAGCAAACCGTATTGGCGGCTTGTAAAAAATATAATTAGCTATCATTAAAAAAATATCATGTATAGAGTTTTCCAATAAGGACTTGACAATTTTTTATTAAATAAACGCAAACCATTTGAGATATTTCAAAAGCTTTATTATCGGCTAGAAGTGCAATCAAAACATTTATGAATGGAACTCAACTTTGTTCATAAGGCCAACGCGGGCACGTTTGCGTCTTCCAACACGTTGGATCCAATTCGCGATGACTCGGCCGTTTCATTCAGCCGAAACGACCCCTATTTCCCGTTCAATGTTGCTGTTGGCCAATGACTTGACGTAGCCCCAAAGAATATAGTCTTGAGACGTCAAATAGCACGAACGAGGCGGCAAATCGACTGGGCCATTTCTTGAGATAAACTTACTCTTCATCAAACTTACTCTTCATCAAACTTACTCTTCATCAAACTTCCTCTTCATTAAATCGATTGTAACGTATAATGTGAGACCTGTGGCATAGTCCTGTTGAAACCACATGTCGTCTAAGCCCATATCTTCCAATTCAGGCCAAAAATAACCAGTGGGCATGGTGCGATATCGTTGTCCATTTACGGTAACGTGACTATTGGCATCGTCGACGAAGAAATATGGCCCAAAGATGACGCCGGCATGCAAATCGCACAAAACAGTTGTGTTTTGTAGATGAAGTGTTGTTGAAGCACATATGGATTTTCATCTGACCAAAAACGCAAATTTTGCTTATTGACAAAACCATAAATCCCAAAATGAGCTTCGTCAAAGCGGTCACCTACTACGACTTTCGGTAGCAAATTTTAATGATTTTGCAGACGTTGTTCCTTCGTATACTTTAACATGATGAAAATGTTGAGTTTACTGAATTAATTAACAGTGACAGTTCGATAATTAGTTCAGAGTTGTCGAATCCCTATTGGTAAGGCCCTTAAGCTGACATTTCTAGTTTGACATTTCAGTTTAGCCTGTAGAGAAAAATTATCTAAAATGTTAATGGTCATAAAAACGTTCCTCCCTTTTCGTCTTAATTATCTCAAGGGAATAGAGTTGTTTATTCCCTTTGGTATCTTCTCACTTTCATAGCTTCTTGCCTTCTTCTTAAGACATTATTTATTTTAAACCACTGTGTCTTTTAATATGTATGTCTCTTCTTCCATGACATTTCAAAGATTTGATATTAACACAATTTATGTCTGTGTTTTTCCACACATTTAAATTCCAATACGAAATTCTATTCACGTTAAAAATACATAAATCCATGATCACCTCAAATGCTGCTTTGTTTAAAATCTATTTAAACTTCCTCCTTTATTGTTTGATTTGTGTCTTCTTTTCGAATGTTTTTATTATGTTATATTTTACCTATTCCACCAGTACTACTGATAATTTGAATGATTTCCGAATGGATTTTGGTGTTAAGTAGGCATTTTATTGGAAAACAAACCACCCGCACTCTCTCTCTCTCTCTGTCGCTGTCGCTGTCTCTAATAAAACTCTAAACAAAAGAAAATCATTTCATAATATCGATAACAATGGATAAGATGATCATTTATTTAGATAGTGTTAATAAATGACAAGAGTAGATATTTAATGCAAGAGAAAAAAAGAGAGGGGGAGAGAGAGAGACAGAGACCATGACTCTTTTATACACAGATAAATCTGAGTGCAAGTTATTGTTAAAAAGAGATATTCTTCAGAGCTAGCTCTTGGCATGAAAAGAACAAATAGATTGTTCTGACTCTCTATGATCATACAAGAAACTCTATAAAACACAGATATTGAATAAACGGTGGTTTTTATTCCTCAAAGAAATGTTGAATAAAAATAAATGCTAATCAATTTTTATATCTAGGTATGTTAATTTCTTTAAGGGTAACAATGCAAATCAATTTTTATATCTACGTTAACTTATTATATATGTGTAAGCGTAATTCGTTTATTTTTTTATGTTTTACATTTTTTCAATTCCTAACTTCCCGTTTATAGGCTCAAATTTTTCAAAGCCTTTAGACGTTTATCCAGCTCAAATGTTGCCTTTTTATACTTTTTATGTGCGATTTATCTAAATCTTAGCCGATTATGTTTGACAAAAGTGCAAATACATTGTGCACGTTTTTTTCATATTTACCTTTTGTATGTTTTTGTTTACATTTGATTAGCGTCCTTTGCTCTCATTGCAAGAGTTGCCATAAGGTAGCTGCAAAACAATGACCAAAAACAACTACAAAAAACGCACCAAAATAAACTACAAAAAAACGCACAAAAATTATCATAGCAAAGAACTCACAAAAGTTAGGCATGTGTATGCTGTTATTCAAAACACTGACTGGCATGGTGGATCGCGATTTCTGATACCCCATAATCCATAATCTCACTAATTGTTGATAAAAAAAATTTACTCTTCGTGATTTTTCGAACATATTCCAGCTCGAGATCATATTCAATGCTTTCTATTTAAAGAATAGCATAGCAAGGAACTTATAAATGTTAGGCATGTGTGTGCTGTTACTCAAAACACTTGGACTGGCATGGTGGATCGCGATTTCTGATACGCCATGTATATTCATCAACACCTTTGTCAAATTGATTAAGGTGCCCTACATGCCCAACGACTATAGAGTACAGTGTAGAGCAAGCTTTTGTTTTATTTTAAAAAATCACGAAAAGATTTTAAAGATCAAATTAAAAGAGCGCAAACAGATAAAAATAATTCACCTTGAACTGGCCGCTACAAGGTTAGAAGTCGCCAAACTCCTACAGTTTTTGCATTGTACTTTCCCGAGTGACTCATAAGTATTTTTATATCCTTAGACAATTGTAGTGCTACCCTATTCAGACTTTAGAGTTCCAACTACGATGATTTGTATCTGAGAGAGAGAAGTATAAGTCCAGTCTTCCTCGAATTCGTCCTTAGACCGTTTATCGTTGTTTAGCTAATTGGTGTCTTCAGAGAATTTTGCATGATCTCACTAATCGTTGACAAGAACTTACCTAGAATTTTGAAGTAGAGAACGCAAAGAGACTTACATCTCATTTTCTCTGTTTTGTCTTTCCAGGAAAGCTTGGAAACGAGGACTTGACCTAAGTGTTTTGCTTTGTTTTGGTAGTGACATAGCGAACTCATGCAAAATTGGAAGTTTTACTCTTTTAAGGCTGGTATTATATTCGTTTTTCGCAACAATTTTTCGTGATTACTTTTTTGAGATAATAGATTTTGATTTCGTTCAGTGGGACATTCCCCATTTTAATATAATTATTGTCTTATCATTGAGATTTTTGTAGTGTTTCAAGAAAGTAATCGCAAAAAACATGCGTTTTCAACTGTGAAAATCGATAGTAGTACCAGCCATTACAAAGAATCGACGAAAATACGACTTCTTTCGGACTCTGACCATACAATATTTCATATTTACCTTAATTATTATTCCGTCCAACGTATTATTTGTCAATTGGATCAAATAAGGACGGTTTGAAATGATTATTATATCTCCCACGTTGTTGTTGATTGCCTCCTGAATATATGGAAAGGCAAAGCGAACTACTTCGCGTGCTCCCTAGCTTAGTGTGTGTTTCTGGGTCTTGCTTTTTTAGGATGCCAGGTATAAGACTTACTACTCATTCCGTTTCCCATTCAAATTCAATTAAAATTCGTTAAAATTTTTCTTGTAATATATGTGATATGGCAACCCTGAACCTCTTCATTATTCAAAAGTATCTTTGAGAACGTATTTTTTGTTCTGTTTTGATTCACAAAACATTCAACAACTGACTATTCAATGTGGCAAGTAAGAGCGATTTTCCGGTAAACCAAAAGTATCTTTAAACACGCACACACTTTAACAAGACCAATAGGTCGCTCTTTCTTTCTCTCTCGCATCACATCGCTCATCCCACAAATGAACTTCCTCTCTAGGCAAATGTGTGTGTGTGTTTTAGCTCTCGCTTGGTATTTTGTAGTGGGTTGCCAAGACTTGAGCGGCCTTTGGCTGATTTAGTAAGCAGTAGTGTAGCAATGAACGTGTACGACTAAAAAACATAGAAAACAAGACGGGCAATATGAACGGTCGGTTGAATTGAAAAAAAAAATCGTAAGAAATAAATAAAAATAAATATTGCATTATTTGAATAAAAATAAATGTAACTTTTTAAATAAAAATGTCGTTGTTTAAGTTAAGAATAAAACAAAACAATACTTATAAATTCGTGTTCTCATCTCAAGTCGAATAGTGCTCTAATAGTGTCTCGAAATAATATTAAAAATGTTTGCATAAATATTTCGAAAGTGTACATATTTTGGTTAGTTTTAAAATCAAAATTAATTAAAAGAATTTCTTGAAGAAGCTGAAATAACTTAACAATGTGTAACCTAAAAATAAATCAATGGATAAAATCTTAATTCTCAAAAAATTGTGAAATTAGATCGTTAAAGGAACACATAGAAAAAAAATACAAATAAAAGAGCCCTTTTATACATAAGCTCTGAAAAATATACTGAATAATATGCTTTGTAAATAAATAAAAAAATGAGAAATTGTAGAAAATATAAAATAGTGTCTTCAAGAACAGTCTTAAAGCAATAAGAACGTATGGTAAAAACTTGGTCTCTGGGAACAAAGGATAAAGATATCACATTCTTCCAAGGTTTCCATGATGAAATACAACATGATGCTTTGATTTCTAAAATATCCCTTATTGGGTAAATAAAATACAAATTTCAGAAAGCCACTGCGCCAGAGGGGTTAGAATGTCTGGCTATGACGCTAAACGCCTGGGTTCGATTCCTATCAAGTTTTCCCGCTGTTCCCCAATGAAAATTTCCAATTTTTAACATTTAAGTCATTTGCTCGACGTTATTTTGACTGCCATATATCGCATCGATAACATGCGACCATCATATGATGCTCAGCTTCCAAGTAGTTATAGGATTATAGCGACACCATATGTCGTAACCGGAAGTCGGCAATCACGGAAAATAGAACCTTGATGACATCGGAATTTTCTACTATCACTAAATGCCATAGGCCACCGTGGCGCAGAGGTCAGCTTGTCCGCATATGACGCCAAACGACGACAGCGTTGGTTATCCCCTTACTAATGCTGGCTAAATTTGTGAGGTATCCTGTCAATTTAAAACTTCTCTGCTAAGTGGAGAAGTTTTAATATTCAGCACGCCGTTCGGACTCGGCATAAAAAAGGAGGCCCCTTATCATTGAGCATAAACTTTAATCGGACTGCACTCATTGATACGAAGTATCCCCTGTTCCTTAGGGGCCAATGGGAAATTTAGTAAATATCGTCAAAGGAATTCGCTCAGAATTTTTACGACGATATTGTCTGTGACAGTGCCTCAAATGGTCCATCCGCTTAGTCCAATTTTGGTATACTCTTTCCAACATTTCGGCCGGTGTCTCACGAATAAATGCTTCAATGTTCTCTTCTAAGGCGTCAATTAAAGCGGGCTTGTCTGTATAGACATGAGTTTTAACATGGCCCACAAAAAATAGTCTGAAGGCGTTAAATCGCACGATCTAGGCGGCCAATTGACCGGTCCCGAACGTGAAATAAAATGTTCTCCGAACTCGCCTCTCAATAAGTCCATTGTTACGCGTGCTGTGTGTCATGTGGCACCGCCATGTTGAAACCATATGTCATGCAAGTCAAGCTCTTGGGCAAAAAAGTTGGATATCATCTTACGATGGCGCTCACCATTCACAGTTCGGTTATTATTCGCATCATCTTTGAAGAAGTACGGTCGAATGATGGCACCAGCCCATAAACCGCAACAAACTGTGACTTTTTCTGAATGCATTAGTAGCTCTTGCAGTGCTTCTGGCAGATCTTTATTTCAAAATCGACAATTCTGCTTATTTAACGTACCCAATGTGTCAAAAATGAGCTTCGTCGATAAACACAGTTTTACCGCGATGAACTTTCTTAATATAGCACGCATTTTTTGATAATAAAATTCAATAATTTGCAAGCGTTGTTGGTTTGTAAGACGACTCATGGCTAAATTATAGACCAAACTGATGATGTTTGACAGTGAAACAAAACACGAAACTTGCGTGAAAAGTTTAAACCAGTGTTATCAAAAAGATAAAAGCTGAAAAATGTCCCTTTACCTATTTCCGTATAATAGCTTTCATCAGCATTTACAAATAATATCATAATTTTAAGTCCCCTCTAAAATGACCTTAATAAAGAGTCCATCGGATTAGCATCTGGCGAATTGCACAACCAGTGTGTAGATGAAATGAAGTGCGGAAAATGCTTTTTTAGCCTTTCTTGGTTTAAAAGTGTTTTTTGTAAGGATGCCTAAAAATTCGTCATACGGATCATCTCTAATCTCTAGGAGTTGAAGCGGCTTCATCTGCCGGATCGTTAGTGAGCCAGAACTACTCTGATTTGCCGGAGGAGGTCAATTTATTTAGATGCAATGGTAGGACGATTATTTTGTGAGTTTACGAAGTGCTTAATTTAAAAATTTTTTCTTGTCACGATGTTGTTCTTGAAACCACGATGTTCAGAAATTCATCACGTTCATGAAAGCGCAGCAACTCCTTTAGTCTTTTGAGTCTTACTTTATTCTTTTGGTCTAAGATCGTTTGCATTTTGGTTCTTGTAAGGCTTTACCTTGAGCTTGTTTTTCAATATTCGCAGTGGTTGGGATTTTAAAAGCGATCTGCAGAGTTAAACTGTTGAAACTAGACGGCATCTTGCTTCTCCCTTTCCTGTGGTATCACAATGGACGAAAACGACTGAGCGTCTAACCTAGCAATTTTATTGTCACCACGGCGAAGATTTCGTTGAAATCGAGTCTTTAATCGCCGCACCATTTCAGAAATTGTTGTCGATTTTTGTTTTTTGGACCACCACCATGGTAATTGGCAACACTACCGGCTCTATTATAACGAATTATGGTGTGATTCACAAACATTTTGTTCACTTTGAGGTGTTAGAGTCCGCACAACTATAGCCGCTTGTGATTTTCCACCAAAATATAAAACAATCACACTATAACGCTGTTCACGTACTTTTCCAGTAAAGATTTGCAGAAGAGTAAGAACTACCTTTACTCTTTTGCTTTTTATTTGATTTAAACAGCTGCATTTCATAAAACAGCTGCTCAATGCTGCGAATTTCTGCTGGGGAAAAAACCTTCAGAAGAAATTTGCAAGCTTCCATTTACCAAATATGCAAAATTGTGCTCGCTCTCACGCACTCTCCAGCTCTCTTCTGCTGGCAAATAAAGTACACAAACGACTTCCAGTAATAATTTGCGCAAATTTTATCAAATTTTTGAGTACGGGAACACACATAACATAATGAGCTGTCAATAAAACAAACATCATGTAGCTGTCATTTTTGGTTTGACATATACCAGTGTTAACTTACTAGCACTGCTTGTCAGCTGGAGCATCTTAGACAAATATTTCAAGTTGTCACATATGGAATGGCGATGTCAGTATACCCCTTTCCTATGGTGAAGAGTAAAAACATATTAATTGAACCCAGAGGGAAGTGAAGTTTATTTAGTTCCTCATCCTCCTTAGCTTGGCAAAGATCTGAATAAATTTCAATATAAAAAGGGCAAACCCATAAGTTTTATAAACAGCCACATCAATTGTCCACTCGTCAACATCTTCTTTGGAGAAAAAAAAGAAAAAAACAAAAGCATTAAGTGAAGCGCAGCAAAAATTTACTTTAAAATGCATTCATTTCCTTTTCATCCAACAGTTGGGGGAGAACGAAAAAGGGGGTAATAGATGATGTTTTATTTCATGGTTGTGCAGGGCGTACATTTTGCACTGCATCTTGTAATCATTCAGGGCAAGCCAAAAGCAAAAGTCATTAAGCATAACCATGCTTACGTTTTCATTTTTATTTTTTTGTTTTGTTGCTTCTTCATCATCATTTTTTTACGTCTTATTTCTTTTCACTACTTTGGAGATATTTAAACTTGGCTGGCTGGGCTGTTGATCACGACGTTGCTTGCGATGGGCTCTGGCTTTGCGCACATAGTATGAAGTGTGCTATGCCTAGCACTCTGCTGCTGTTGCAGTTGCCTGGTGTTTTTGTTTGTCTGTTACTTTTCTCTTTAGGGCAACTACATAAATACTTTGCCACCGTGTTTTATTTTCTATTTCTTCAGCCCTCTACCCCCACAGCCAATCGCTTCCTTGAAGTTTTGAAGTTACAAAAACCTCATTATCAAGAGATTCATGTTATCTTTATTGTGTTTTGATTGTGTTTGTTTTTGTTTTATGAAGTTTTTTTTTCTGCCTACCATTGCTTGTTTACATTCAAGCGATACCAACGAATCAACCAAACCACCGCACATCTGTGACAGCCAAAGTAGAAAATATCAAGAAAATTGATGCAATTCTACTGATACGATTTAATATAAACAAGCGCCGCTGTGAATGCAGACAAATATAGATCATTGACGACGACGAAAACAACAACAACAATGAAGACGATGACAAGCAGTGGGTTTAACTACTTTGTTGTTGTTTGTACATACTTTGTATTAGCTTTGAGAAACTTTGTTTTCATGCAATTGGTTAACTATGACTTTATAATAAAGACAAAGTGT
The DNA here is from genome assembly GCF_963082655.1 of Stomoxys calcitrans. Taxonomy (NCBI): domain Eukaryota; kingdom Metazoa; phylum Arthropoda; class Insecta; order Diptera; family Muscidae; genus Stomoxys; species Stomoxys calcitrans. Next base: position 196,037,863 of record NC_081553.1, read on the forward strand.
TAAGCCTCTCTTATATTGCACGGTTTATTTACTCTTTTCTGTTATTCAACAGCTGATCAAATTGCCTTAGCGAAAAGTGTTGTCAACTACTATGAGAGTTGCCATAAGCAAAGAGTGCAGACAGCCACTATAAACTAACATAAGCTCATGATTAAGAAATATTGGCTTCTTTTCAATATCAGATAGTAAGGTTTAATATGAAAAAAACCAAAATAGTACCTGTTATTCTTACGTGAAACTTATAATGGCGGTTGTTGTGTAGTCGCTAAATATCTTAACCTTTACTTATAAATGTTCACTGAGAAGTTGGTTCAAATACACAAAGTCCCCATACATTTGAGTTTATGGGTTGCCTGCTAAACAATGCTTATGAATGAATATTCAGAGGAATTTGTTTACTTTTCACTTTTTGAATTGTAAACCGAGACTTTTGCCAAAGCGTTTCTACAAGAAAAACAAACAAAACTCAAAGAACTTTATGTTATGTATGTAATTTGATTTTTTTTTTATAAACAAAAAACAATGAAATTCCATTCAGCAAAGGTTCTGGTTCTACAGTTAAGAAGTCGGAATTGTTGTTGAAAAGAGAAATTTCAATATTGGAAGAATAAGAGGAATATGAGAGTAGAATGACATGCTTAAAATGTTAACTCATGATAGAAAACATTGCAAACAAATTTTTAAATTTTCAGAAGCTTTGTAAGCGAATTTCAGCCACTCAGTGCTTGCTTAGAGGGCCAAATTCTCTGGTGAAGTTATCAAGCAATGTTTCAGTTGAATGAGTTTTTACTATGTGTTTTTAGCAGCACACAGCGGATAAATATAAAATCATTATCACTTTATTGATTTGTTTATATACCCTCCACTATAGGATGGGGGTATACTAACTTCGAAATATTGATCTGGGAAGTATATATATACTTGACCGTCATGACATTTTATGTTGATCCAGCCTTGTCCGTCCGTCTTTCTATGTTTCGAAAGCACGCTTACTTTTGAAGAAGTAAAGCTAGGCGCTTGAAATTTTTTACAAAAACTTCCTATTAGTGTACGTCGGTTGGGAATGTAAATGGGCCATATCGGCCCATGTTTTGATATAGCTGCCATAAATAATAGATCTCGGATCTTGACTTCTTGAGCCTCTAGAGAGCGCAATTCTTATCCGATTTGGCTGAAATTTTGCACAACGGATTCTCCTATGAGCTATTCCATGCCAAATATGGTCTGAATTGGTTCATAATAAACCGATTTTTCTATTTTACTTCTTGAGCCACTGTAAGGGGCAATTCCTTGTTTAGCTATAAAAAAATAACAGGCGACTACAGTTGCAGCTAATCCGTATGGAGTATTCCACTATACGCAACCTCTGAAGGCGCCCAGCAGCTCCCAGCTTCTCGTGACAACGAGGCACACTATACAAATCGTAGCTCAAAGTTCCAGCATTTGTGGTGCTTTAGGTTATCCCGTGCTGACTGGACTGCAGCTTTGTAAGCAATGCTGAATATTCAGCCTGTTGGTGTTATATTCGAAACCTTACCGCCAAGTTTGCGTACGGCCGAGGGAGCTCGGTATTCTGTAGGAGGAAGGATACGGTCACAGATACTATAAATACGGTGGGTAGAGAGATTGCGATCTCAGACCACCTGGCACCGAGACGGATTCGAGATAGGACCTCTTTGCAGTGTGTGAGATTGATCTTCACTGAGTATTTCAAACCGGACTCAGGTTCTTCAATGAGGGTTCCAATGTGGAGTTCGTTAGACTGCTGGACGTGTATACGGTCCTTCAGATAGAGCTCTGTTCCACTAAATTAAATAAAAAGATTAAACCCTGGCTTAACCAAAGGGATCCTCTGGCCTATAGTTGAACGAATGTTTTGTTGGCTTTTGAGTAGAGTTAACTGAGCACTATTCGGGGTACTATGCGATAGATCATATGACGGCGCACATGGGAATGCTGCATAATGATTACTATAAAGCCGACTTGGTGTGGATGAGATGTTCGATCACTAGCTTTATTCACATCCAGTTCTATAGGGTTCCTTTCATTTTGAACAGCCAATTTATGACTGCTAATACTCTCTGGCCTACCGCTGGCAGAATGAGATTCTTCCTTTCGTAAACATTGCGCTTAGCACTAGGTTAGGTTAGGCTAGGTTTAATGGCAGTTTTAACGTTTTCGTCCATTGTGATACCACAGGAACAGAAGAAGGAAGAAGCCTTCTAGTTCCTACCGTTGATCCATTCAGGTCGCTTTAAAAAGCCCAATAACTTTCGAATGTTCACATCCGCTAAATCAGACAGGTTCTCAAAGAAATGAGAACCTAAAGTGAAACTCCTTCTAACTGCTAGTGCGGAACACACATACAAAAGGTGTTCTATAGTCTCTTCTTCTTCGATGTCCTCATAGCTTCTGCAAAAGTCGTTGCTGGCAACCTTCAGTCTGTCATGATGTTTTCCGATAAGACAGTGACCGGTCAGACGGACACAATGACTGAGACGTCTGTTGTAGCCTTTGACAGCAAAGCAGTTGACCTCTTCAAGTCTAGCAGTTTTGGAATGCTCACAGCCCCCTCTTTGTGCCCATCTATCATCTGTGTCCTTCGGGCCTGGTCCTGAAACTTAGCTTACATGTCGCTAGAGGCATACCTTCAGATTCCAGTTTCCCTGGAATGTGTAGGGTAGTTCCTAGTCTCGTAAGCTCATCCGCTTTACAATTCCCTGGGATACTTCTGTGGCCCGGCACCCAAAACAGGTGAATTTTGAACTGTTCAGCCATCTCGTTGAGAGATCAGCGACAGTCGAGGGCTGTTTTTGTATTCAGAAATACGTTCTTCAGGGACTTAATGGCTGCCTGGCTGCTTGAGAATATATTTATGCCAATCGTTGTAATGACATTATATCATAGCCATTCCTCCACTTCCTTAATTGCAAGAATCTCTGCTTGATACACACTGCAGTGGTCGGAAACTTTTTCGATATGACCAGTTCTAGATCTTTAAAGTACACGCCAAAGCCCACCTGGTCGTTTAATTCGGAAACATCCGTATAAAAGTCAATGTAACTTCTATTACCATGGATATCGTAGTTCCAATCGGTTCTAACAGGAATAGTGATACAGTAATTTTTTATCAAAAAACAATTCAGCTAGGAACAATTCAGCCACACTGCCTGGAACATTGAATATAGTATCAAGGATAGCACAGTGTCCGTAGCCGCTACATGACCAATGAGAAAGTTCCCTTACCCTCACGGCAGTGGCCGCTGCAATTTGTCCAGAGGCATAAGATGTAGCATTAAATTCAGTGCATCAGATGGTGTCGTCCTCAGTGCACAAACAGGCCATACTTTGGATCCGGTTAAGTATTAAGCAGAAGATGGACTTTTGAAGCGCCGTCCACCAGAATACAACACCATATAGCATTATAGGTCTGACAACTGCAGTATATTCCCAATGCATGACACTCGGTCTAAACCCCCAACTTTTGCCAATGGCTCTCTTACAGGTGTATAGGGTAAAAATTCACCTTTTTCAAAATGTTGGATTTGAAGTTCAATTTCCTGTCCAGCAAAACACCCAGATATTTTGCGCTTTCTGTAAATGGAACAATCTCTTCTCCCAATGAGCCAGGTTCCACTGTAGGCAACTTGTATCTCCTGCTGAAAAGAACTAATTCTTGCTTGCACGGATTTATAGACCACTTTCGGTATCCCACTATGCTGTTGCACGTAGAGCTTCCTGAAGTATATCTCTTTGAGTGCTGGAAAACTTTCCCCTAAACGCAATTGCCACGTCATCAGCATACGCGATCACGTTTACTCCTTTTTCTTGCAGACACAATAATATATTGTTAATGGCTTTATTCCAATGTAGAGGAGACAGTAAACCTCCTTGAGGTGTTCCTCTGCTGACCCATCTTTTTAGATCCACAGATCCCAAGCCTGCCGTAATGCATCTTTTAGTAAGTAAGTTATTTATAAACTTTCTGACGACAGAGTTGATGCCTAGAAACTCCAACTCCTTCATGATTGACGTCGGTTTTACATTATTGAAAGCACCTTCAATGTCAAGAAATGCTACCAGTGCTTGTATATTCCTTGACTGCGAGAGAACCTTCTCTGTAGCCGAATAGGTCGTGAAGGGCTGTTTCAGTGGATTTGCCTTTACAGCATGTATGCTGCTGCCGCGACAGACGATCTCCGGGGATCTTTGCCCTAAGATATGTTTCTGTCAACCTCTCAAGAGTATTCAACATAAAGGATGACAGACTAATAGGACGAAAATCTTTTGCCTTCGTGTGGTAGGGTTTTCCTGCTTTCGGAATGAAAATGACCTTCGTGTCGATCCATCCCACAGGTATATATGGCATTCTGGTACAAGCAGTCTATCAGACACAGCTTGTAATTCAACCGGTGATACATCATCAGGGCCTGGCGACTTAAAGGACTCGAAACTTCTTATCGCCCAAAGGATTTTCGGCTCAGACACAATTTCCCTATTATCCTCAGACGAATGCATACCAGTGACAACCTATTCTGGCCCTCCGTTGTCCGTTGGAGAATTTCCCCGGAAATGTGAATCAACCAGTAGTTCTAGTGTTTCCTCACTAGACATTATCCATACATTTTCTGACTTTTGAATATACCCCACCGAGGGGGACAGAGGACAGAATCTTCCTTAGCCTAGAGGCCTCAGATGTATCATTCACGGAGCTGCAGAATTCTACCCAGGATTTTTTCTGAGCCTTTCTAAGCTTGCCCTTAAATTTTCCTTTTCTAGTCTAGAAGGGAAAGAGGTGCAGAATTTGTGCCGAAATTTATCCCAATCCGCCTTTCTTCAGTTTAGACGAGGGACCATTACTTCAGCATTTTCTCCAAGGCGGAAACTAATATAACGATGATCAGAGAAGCTGTGGTCATCCAACACTTCCCAGTCGCATATTCTTCCACATATATCTTCCGATACAAAGGAAATATCTAGCACCTCCTGCCTGTTCCTGGTAATAAAGTTTGGTTTATCCCCTTTATTACAAATCGCCAGATTGCAACTTATAATATATTCAATATGCAGCTTACCCCTTTAGTTGACATCCGAACTTCCCCATATCTGGTGATGTGCATTCGCATCACTTCCTACAATGAGACTTTTCTTCCCTACAGAAGCGACTTCAACCAGCGACTTAAGGTTTGAAGGCGGCATCTCTGAATCGTGTGCCGTATATGGGGAAGCCAGCCAGTAATGAGACTTGTACTCTGCCTGGGTTAATATGTCTTGCTTTTAAGTACACGAGTATTTCTTGGTATTTTCATTCAGAAATTATTAAATTCTACTTGTTTTTCCATACAATCTTTCATTGCAATGTCAAAAAAAGTGAATGACTGCTATTAGATGTAATTGTTAAGCTATTCCCAAGAATTATTGATATACAACAAGTTTCTTAATTTTCTTTCTCGTAGATCAAAAACATAGCATATCTTATTTGTGGAAATAAGATATACAATTCCGCATTCTTTACTTTCAAATAAAGCCACTACTGTTGGTTGGTGTTGAAAACGTTTTAGTTGCGTTAGGCACGTAAATATTGCTTTTGTTTTTAATATTTTCACTCATGAATTTTTGCCTTGCTAACCCATTTTGGATGAAGTCTGCTCAACTATAATGATTAAAAAAAGCAGCATCATTAAAAAGAATTCCTCTTAGAAAACCACATATTTTTTAAATGACTTGCCGTAGACTTGTTGCTTACCACTTGAGAAATGAGTCACATTTTTTGTATTTTGTTTGTTTTTGCTTTCTGCACAAACAAAAATATCACACCTTGCATATTTGATTTCTTCCTAGTTTGTCTAACTGAAGTTTGCTAAAAGCCCTCTTCTTTCATCTACGTCGGCTTTTGACAGATCTATTCTGCTTTCGCTCTCTCTTTCTCTCTCTCCCTGCCTCAGTTTCCTTTGTTTGAGTTAACTAAATGCGTGCGTATTGTTTTCGTTTCAGTTTTTTGCCATTGCCTGCTAAATAGTTTCCATTTCACAAAATGTCTTGTGAAAATATCATGTGTCTTGGCAATTTTTCCTTTGCCTCGCAGTACAATGGTCTAAAAATAAATTTAATTAACACAATTAGCAGCGCAATGAAGTGATTTTTGTTTGAGTTACACCCTCAGCCCCCTTGCGGCTCAAGTTCAATTCAACTATGTTATGCTTTTATACCTACGTAGAGCAGTGATACAGCATTGCTTTGTTGTTGATGAGTGAGTGGCCAAGTGAAAAAAATTCTTGAAGATTGACGTTTTGGTTTTTGTTTTTATTTATTTTTCTGGTTCTGCTGTGGAGTATGCAAAAATGTGGGGAAACCTCTTTAAATGCCAAGCATATTTGAATCATTGACTTAAAGAACGGCAATTTGAGATCTTTTTAATGGATATCCATATATATTTATGCGAAATATTTCATTTCTGTTTTATCGGCAGATGAGCGATGCCAAAATTCTTTAGAAAGTGAATTTAGTTGGCCTTTGGTGTTTTAAATACGTAGTTGGCTAAATGAAGGAAACATTTAAGAGGCATCTGTTATGCGGCATGGAATAAATTAAATGGAATTTTATTAACAATAGATGGCGTATTAAATGAACAAGATAAAATAAAAATTGGAAAAAGCAAGGGATTGGATGGCTAAGCGATTCGAGAAAGAAGTCGTCATTAGAACGCACAAGATCCTATAGGTATATACAGACCATGACAAAAACAAGGTGAATACTAAGAGAGAGAAAGGAATATCTCTACATGTAAACGACCCATTAGCTTTGTCTTCAAAGTGTATGTACTTGAAAGTGTTTTTTTTTTTAATTTTTTTTCTACCAATAACCGCCGAAACGTGCTATATCATTAAACAAATAATGATTTTAACAACAAAACCCAGCTCAAATATTCACTTGGAAAAAATGCATTTTTTTAAGAAAGATTCAAGTGGAAACGCTATAGCAAAAATTCAAGAGAAATATAAACCTATTAAAACCCGCTTCTCACACACTCTTACATTTGTTCAAATAATAATAATAAACAGCTTATTGAAATGTGTCAGAAGCAAATATTTCATTCAACAACAATAACGTAAAAAATGACATCATAAAATATATGAGTTATTTAGCAAATAAAAAACAACAACTGACCAACGAATATTTTTTTTTTTTAATTTTGCATAATCAACTACTTAAATATATTTAAAGCAAATTGATAATTAACCCCGCTAACATTCGAACATTTTCGGATACCGTATACCGATCATTAAGTGGCCAAAGTAACATAAAGCCGAAAAGAAGCTAAAAGGTCGACGGAAATTAAGTGTTTAAAAAGTGTGCCGGCGAAAATGTAACGCAACGCGACACAACATTCATGCACAGGGGCACTAATTAACGGAAATGTGGCAAGACGATAATTAAATGATCTCAAACAGCTGATTACTATTATCATAAATCGAAAATATGTGGGGTTTATTTTTGATGGGTGGTGAAATTGAAATTTGGCGAATTTTCAAATATGAAAGCAATATTTATAACTAGGTTATTGGGGTTTTCTAAATGTATGCTGATTATTTTTTAAACAAAATACTTAAAACCGAATAGTAATTTTATTAATAAAGTAACGAAAGCACCCATGGTTGCCAACTAAGAAAAAAATAGGGCAACCATTGGTTTGGTAGTTATCCCCGCAGAAGCTTTTAACTAAAGAAATGGCCGTTACGTTTTATTCGATCGTTTTGTTAATAACCCTTTTATTTACTGAAACAACCTCGATTATTGTTTCAATAAATGAAACGGTTAAACAAATGAGCTTGAACGCACGCAGACAAATGATATAACTATATAAAAGAATAATAACAAGTAAAAACATGTTATTATTCTTTTATTCTGTTAATGGGCCGTGCCGAACTTTGGATACCCACCACCATGGACAAATTCATCAACCTATTTATTATAACTTCAGTACCATATCCATAGTTATATCTAAATAGGGGCTGATCTGGATCATATTTGATTCAGCTCCCGAGAACTCTAGTACAAATAACAGTTTCAGCGAAATCAGGCAATTAATCCGCTTTTTATGGGATTAAGACCCTAAATTGGAAGATTGGTCTATATGGCAGATATATATTCAGATCTAGATCGGATGTCGGGAGGCTTATAACAAGACATTATTTCAAATTTCAACTAAATCTGGTGATAAATACAGCAATAATGAGCTTCAGACCCTTAATCGGCAGATCGGTCTATAGGATTGGTCCATATGGCAGATATATCTATATAGTCTGATCTGGATTGGATGTCGGGAGGCTTAAAAAACTCATTATTTAGAATTTCAACGAAGTCTGGCGATAAATAAAGCTTATTTGGCCTCAGACCCTTCACCGGCAAATCGGTCTATATGGCAGCTATATGTAAATATAGTCCGATTTAAACAATAATTACGTCTTATGTCGGGAGGCTTAAAACAACTCACTTCAAATTTCTGTGGAATCTATTGGGTTGCCCACAAAGTAATTGTGGATTTTTTAAAAGAAAGTAAATGCATTTTTAATAAAACTTAGAATGAACTTTAATCAAATATACTTTTTTTACACTTTTTTTCTAAAGCAAGCTAAAAGTAACAGCTGATAACTGACAGAAGAAAGAATGCAATTACATAGTCACAAGCTGTGAAAAAATTTGCCAACGCCGACTATATGAAAAATCCGCAATTACTTTTTGGGCAACCCAATAGTAATAAAGAAAGCTTTAATGGGCTTCAGATCCCTAATCGGAAGATCGGTCTATATGGCAGCTATATCTAAATATAGTCCGATCTGAACCATCTTTAAGTCGGATGGCTTAAAATAGGTCACTGTGCAAATTTCAGCGAAATCGGACATCATTAAATCGTCTTGGAATTTTTCCACGATCCAAAATATATATACTTTGTAGGGTCGGAAATTGATATTTCGATGTGTTGCAAACGGAATGACTAAATGAATATACCCCCTATTCTATGGTGGTGTGTATAAAAAACAAGTTTAACAGTAATATGGTCAAATTACTGTTTAAGTTATATCCATAAAAAACAGATAACACCTCTACACTCACAATACCGAATTACCAAACCCTCTGACATTTTATTTCTCTTCAATCCATTAAAAACATAAATCAATTGTTTTACAATATATTTTCCATTTTTTTAATAGTATCAATAAAAATGTATCCTGCTGTGACCTTCGATGGTTCATTTATGTTTTAAAAAACATGCTGCCGTTATGTTTTATAATGGGTTACAACAAATCGTGCTATAAAACTATAGCGAACACAAAATAGACAATACATCCTAATAAAAAACTACCATAATGATAGTGTTCAGAATTATGTCATTGTCATTTAAAAGAGATGGCATAGAACTTGTAAAAAATTCAAATGAAAGCTAGACAAATTCAAAGATGGACATCGATAGATGAATAATGGTAGCAACTATAGGAATGAGGTGTCAAAAATAAATTTTTAGAGAGATTTATTTATTTTTATATCGTAATAACTGTGTTGAGAAAAAAATATTTAAAGCTATATAATATTCAACAGCTACATAAAATAAAGAATCCCAATTATTTAAATAATCGATTTTCAAAAAAGAACTGCTTAAATTAAATATTCGTTGACTAGTACATACCATTGCAATTCTAGAAGTAGATATATCTATGACAATTAGTCTGTTCCCGTACTTTTCCATTAAAAATTTAATTTAAATAACAAAAAAGTGTGGAAGTAATCTGAATGTCAGAATCCATTGCCTATTATTCGATCTCACCACCTTTGACCTCTGAGTCTAACAAAAAAAGCAGTTTCAAGCTGCAAAATTATGATCTGCCGGAATTATGGTCAAATCCCGTACAATCGCATTGTCAGTAGCATATTTTTTACCCACCACCGTAGGATGGAGATATGTTCATTTTGCCATTCCATTTCCAACACATCAAAATATTGACTTCCGACCCTTTCGTGGTATAGCCATGTGTGTGTGTGGAAACTACGCTACCGTCTTTAAAAAAAGAGATATTGAGCTGTCGTTAAAACTTTGCACACATTTTTTTTTTGTTCATATTCAAGTTAAGTTCCAAGATGGGCTATATCGAACTATATCTTGATATATCTCCCATATAGACCGATCTCCCGAATTAAGTTCTTGGACCCATAAAAGTCGCATTTTAACTTGAAATTTGGCGCAGTGTTCCAGATCGGTCTTTATTTTAATGTAACTGTATTATGCACCGATCTAAGGATTATGAAAGGCGCATTTAACACCCTGAGTATAGTGTAGGTCGGACTATATATGGATATAGCTATCACATAAACCAATATTTCGATAGAAAGGCCTTTAAGGAATTTAAGCTAATCACTCTTGAGGTCCAAAGTTTTGTTTTCCCGCACACATTCTCTGTGTTAAAATTGTTCACTTGTTCACATTGCATAAGCAATGATCGAGTATGGAAGTAACGATTATTAGACTTAACCATTTAAAGTCAATTTTTTTATGTAAAACCCCGTTTATATCGGATCCGAATTTATGGCTAGATCATCGGTTTTCCCCATTATAAAATCAGCTGAGATGAGCCTAAAATCCGTTTACATCGAATCGTAAAACCGAATTTAATGGCTAGATCATCTGTTTTCCCTTTATAAAATCAGCTGAGGAAAGCCTTAAATCTAGATTTAATGAGCAGTGTTAACGGGGGTTAAAGAAAAAGTCAATAATTTGCCTCAGTCGACTTTTTATAACCTAGCACGAAGGATTTTCTTATGACTCTTAATATTACTGATGAATTTCATAGGAATAGAAAGTTTACATATAGTTGTCAGTTATGTTTTTATTTAGTAAAAGTCTACTTTGACTTTTTTAATCAGTATATTGTAATTCGACTTCGACTTTTTTTACTCGCTTTAACTTTGACGCCTGGTTCGATGAAACCGATTGAAACGATTGGTTGCAACGAAAATCACAACTTCCCAAACCATCACTCGAAACAGAAAATACGATCGTTTTGGAAGTTTACGAATTGGGAAATTGTTCTAGTCAGAGAATATGATGTTCGGGAATTCACCACGTTTCTGCAAGCGCAGCAACTCCTTGCTTTTCCAAATCTATTGTTGTTTCATGCACCAACGGTGGCTTCCAGTAATGAACATCATCCCTACAAAATATGTATGCATATGTACCAACCTTGAGTTCAAATGACTCTTAAAACATTGGTTGTACATAGGCGGCTGCATTGCAATGTGGTAAGGCGTTTGTAAACACACAATCATTGGATGGAAAGAACACAGGTTCGATTCTTAGAACCACACAAAAACTTTGTGCATTTTTTAAAAACAAAAACTGTGCACTACACGTAGACAAAATTTGAACGCCTCAGGATAAAATAGGCAGACAGACACACGGAGGTGGCCAAATAATCTTAGAATTTTATCACGATAAAAATTTACTATATATGGTCGAAAATGAATATTTCGATAAATATAACTATATAAAGTATTTACCTACTTTGTCCCCAATTCTACTGTTATGTGTATTTTAATAATTTCTGTCATATGGAAATTTTCAGAAAAAATATTTTTACTTGACTTGTCTTTACTTTTAATTGCTTAAAACTACAATTTGCTCGGTTTGGTAATTTTCTTTTGACCCATTGCATTATGACATTGTCATGACATCGTCATATCATACGAAGACAAACCTTACATACGTTACGCGTACATTGCTACCTAGACGTTCTTGGAGATTTTATTATTAACAAACAAAACCGGTTGACTAATTGTGATGATCAAATCAATTATTCCAGAGTCTTGGTTGTTGGTGTCTAATGTACAATGTGCATAAATATGTAAATTAAACTATAATTGTTTGTTAAACTACTAAGTAATTGTTGAATAATTTAATAATAACTAATGCAAATTGACCTCTTCAAGTGCCTCAAACCAAAGAAAGAAACCAAACTCAAAAACGAAAACGAGAGTAAGAGAGAGAGAGAGTTATGGTGGAGATAAAATTATTTTCTCTCTCTTTCTCACGCCGTCATTAACAAATATTGAGAAAAAAAACGAATACAGTGTTCCAACAATAACACACTGTCAATAACAACAAGCAGCAAGCCAACAAATATAGGAACGTTTCATTTTTTGTTAAAGGAAAAATGAAATTCCCCGAATATGTTCCAAATAATATATTGGTAAGAATTTTTAATTTAATTTTATTATATTTTAACATATCTCATCTGTAGACCTTTTACGATAATATTTACATTTAAAATTCATTGATAAAATCTTACATAAATTGGAATTTTTGTTAACCCTACCCTAAACTTACAATCATGATAAAAATTTGTGATGTCTCGTTTAAATTATGAATATTGACATACGGCTTTTTGGGGGTTTGATGATTCCGCTCCACCTGTGTCAAACGCCCATTCATTGCCTTGGCAATTTTAACCGGTTGATTGGGAAACAAAAACAAAAAAAATAAAATCTCTACAACGACCCACAACGCAAGAAACATCATCTGCTTAGCTATATACAAACAGCTAATATTGTTTAAATGAAAAACGTTTAATTTAAATTTCGGTTAAGCCTTCAATGAGCACGATTTTATGTGGGTGTCACTCCGTCTGACAGCAGCAATTTTATGTGAGGCATTAACAAAATTGAACGCTAATGCAGTTCAATAAACTAAATGTAAGCGCAGACGGCTGCCTGCTTGCTGCTGCGTGTATTCAAATCACGCGACATAAAACAGCTAATTCAAATAGAAATCAATGCATGCATGGTGTGCTAGTTTCAAATTCTAATGTGAGTGCGAGTGTGTGAGTGTATGTTGGCATGTTTTGTTTTAAACGCAAGCCTTAAATTCACACTGCATCATTTTATTTTCTAAAAGAAGCAAAGCGTTTGATGATGATTGTGGGTTTTTAATTGTATTTCCTTTTTTCCACATAAAGCAAAATAAAAAATGCAGGTGTAGATTTTATGGTCTATTGATTTTGATTATTACCATTGAGTATGGGTATTACATAAAGCTAAGATCACGAAGCATATCAACCTTAAAAGAAATATAGATTTGATTTTTTTTTCAAAAATATTATTGTACAATTGTATGGTGATGAATATGCATTTTATTTCAAGAAATTGCAAAACATGTTTAATGGTTTTTTTTTTTTTTTTTTTTTTTTTTTTTTTTTTTTTTAAGATATAATTGAAGTCAGGTGATAAAATGATGTGTGTGTGTGTTTTTTATTGGCTGCTGGTTAGAATAGTTTTCTATGGGAATTGTTTTCAGTCACACTTTAGTATTCTTTAATTTTTATATGGAAATTTTTTATTTATAGATGCATATATGAATATGTGCATTTGCTGGCACTCCTTCTATTTTAAAATAACACTTTTAGTGGTTAGAAGCTTCTTAGCTGTTTAAATTTAAATTGCTTAAGTGAAGATTGTTTCCTGTTGCAACAAAGTTTACAGTTATCAGAGTTGAATTGGCAACTCTAGGGCAAAATATGGACAACCTAACTAAATTTTGGTTAATCATACGGGGTTATCAATGGCAACTCTTGGGTAAAATATCAATAACAAGATCAAAGAATTGTTGAGACGTAACCTAATCAACGGTAAGTTAAGTTTGATCTTATACAGAATATTTTACATCCTAATAGTTTGATATATATTCGGAAAATAAATATAATTAATAAAAACCTGCTAAAGGCGTTATTTCACGGCATGTAGTCGTCTTACGATATGCCACTTTTTGTATACACATGTAATTCAAAATTTTTGTCAAAATTGTCAATTTCTATACGATTCATCATTTTTCCTATCACACATGATTTCGTATGACATAACCTAGAAATTTGAGCAAATCTGATTTTTTATGCGTACAAATTTTTAAAGTTGTGAGAAAGGTCGTTCCGTCATAAATTTGTGAAAACAATTTAATTTAGGTTGCTTTCATTCGACTGACAACAAAAACAGCTGTTTCCTTAGGACCATTTTGGATATAACTGCTATGGGTGCATAAACAATGCATTTTTCGCCGGATTATTAGGTGGTTTACATATATACCCGAGGTGGTGCGTATCGAAAGTTTGGGCCGGCCGAACGTATGCCTTTTTACTGGTTTTTATATCATATAAATCTAAAACGGAAAAATTGTGAAAAAAAATTTTAAAATCACTTTGTGCGTTTTTTACATAGTATCACCTTTTTTTTATAGTATCACCTTATATGTTAGATTTTATCTTATCTTAAATAAAAACTCATCCAACTATGATGAAGCGAAACAATGGCGTATAAGAGTCATTACCCTAGTGCGCATATTAACGCAAAAAATTTCTACCAAATCAGGAAAAACTTAAGCTAGGTCGATTTACATGGGAGCTATATTATCAGGTTATAGACCAATTTGGACTATAGTTTCACCGGTTGTTGGAAGTTGTAACAGAAGCGAGCAATGTTTCAGGCAAATAGGACAACAATAGCGGCTTTCAGTTGAAGACCGATTTGGACCGCACTTGGCACGGTTTTTGAAAGTCATAACAGATCTAGAATACTTCCACTTTATATGGTCTCAGGTCAAAGCTTTACACCATCTCATGATGGTGAGTATTAAAACTCTTATTTAAAAACATTTATTTCTTTGATACCCACATGAGATCTTACTATAACTTCTTTGTATCAATCGGATATCTGTGTCCTCTACTAATTGCAGTCAACAGCCAGTTTAAAATTCAAATATACTTCATAAACATCATGATAAAATCGGCATTTCCTTTTGAAACAAAACATAAAGAAAATAAAAAAACAACAAACAAGTTCCCCGCACCTTTTAGTTATACAAAATTCCTGTTAAATTTTTATGACTACCTTCGGTGATAATGAATGAAATGAATGAAAAAATAAAAAAAATCAGAAAAACACAGAAACTTTATGCAAATTTAACACAAAAAATATTAAAATAAACAAGAAACTCTTTCGATACCGGCAGTTGAATGTTCCACATCAAAACAAAAAACTGAAAGGTAAAACTGCTGCACTTCCGGCCATTCCATCATAATACCATCAATGAATATTTCAAATGTTTTCCTCTTTACTCATACCATTAGGGTTTGTTTTCCATGCGTTCCTTATGTTAAACATAATCACTGATGCACATGATTTTGTTTTTCAAACATTCAACATTGTAATTTATCTACATTCGCGTACATACCTATTTCCTTAATATCTTGATAATTTTATGTACAATATGTTAGTTATAAGCTCATGTTGTATGCCATAAGTTGTTGATTTTCATGCATTCCCTTTTTTCTTGTTTTTCCTTCTAGGGTGATCGCACAACATGGGAGTATCATACGGTTTCGGTAACTCGTGTGCCGGGCTATGGTTTTGGTATTGCCGTTTCCGGCGGTCGTGACAATCCCCATTTTGCTAATGGTGATCCTTCCATTGCCGTCTCGGATGTTCTAAAAGGTGGACCAGCTGAAGATCGTTTACAGTAAGTAGCAATTTCAATATTTTTTAATATATTTGAAATAATGAGAAAATGTTGTAAAATCGCATCTTAAAAGAAGTTGTTATCTTTAATATTTGTAAAATTCAGCTCAACAAACAAATAATCATATACAGTGAAAAAGGGATGTCGTTGCTACAATTTCTTTTCCTGAAATCTGTCCAAGTTAAGTTGGAATATATCTGTAACAAGTTCTTTGAATGACTTTTTCAAGTAAGAAAAACGCCAGTCATAGAAAAACACCACCTCCAAAATTTCAATCGAGTAATAATTGCGCCTTCCAGATGCTCAAAAAGGCTAACTGGGAAATCGGTTTCTATGGAAGCTTTATGAAACGACATATGCAAAGTTTCAACCGTAAAAAAAAAACACTTCATGCATTTTATTTAGACCAAAGAATTGTGCCCATTTGCTCAAGAAGTCAAGAGCCAAGATCGGTTTATATAGCAGCTATAACAGTTTATTGTTGTTGGAAGTCATAACGAAACACGTTACGCTAAATTTCAGCCAAATCGGATAGGAATTGCGCCCTCTAAAGGCTCAAAAAGTCTAATCAGGAGATCGTTTTATATAGTGGCTATATCAGGTTATGGGCTGATTTATACCATACTTAACACAGTTATTGAGAGTCATAGTAGAACACTTCATGCAAAATTTCAGCCAAATCGGATAAGAACTGCGCCCTCTAGAAGCTCTAGAAGTCAAGACGCAAGGTCGGTTTATATGGCAGCTATATCAGATTATCAACCGATTTATACCATACTTAGCACTTAGTTGTCGGAAGTGATGCCAAAACACCACGTACAAAATTTCCACCAAATCGGATAAAAATTACGCCCTCTAGAAGCTCAAGTAGTCAAGACCCAAACGGTTCATATGGCAGTTATATCAAAGCATGGACCCATTTGGCCCATTTACAATCCCAACCGACCTACACAAATAAGAAGTAATTGTGCAAAATTTGAAGCGCCTAGCTTTACTCCTTTGAAAGTTAGCGTGCGTGGACGGACATGGCTAGATCGACTTAAAATGTCATGACGATCAATATATATATATACTTTATGGGGTCTGAGACGCATATTTCGATATGGTACAAACGAAATGACGAAATAAGTATAAATACAGTTTTAACAGGAGGACATATTGATGAATGCGAAGCCTTTCAGTGCGTCGCAATCCGAGTACAGTGGTGGCCAACGAGCGCTCATTTAGCGCCATGAAACTGTCGGAAGAACGACGGAAATCCTATGATGAGGTCAGTATGGCTTTCACTTATGCCGAAAAGGTGCGGTAAGAGGGGGTGACATCAATGCCGGCTTTCACAACTTACAGACCCCTGCACATGGTTGCTGATTCGATACAAGACTTGAACCAGTTAAGGGCTTAGAATGGCAAACGACTTGGGATTTTGTGAGCTCCATGGTATTCTTGATTTAGATCTCTTTAGGGCTACTTTTGGGGTTTAGAGGACACAACAAGCCGATTACTGGCTTAGGTGCATGTCCATAGTAGCATGGACGTATTAAGATCCACATTCTCTTTTAAACTTAACAACATTTTCTATGATTGTCGAATTGTTGACAAGGGAATAAAATGAATGCAAATGCAAATAGAGGGGAGTTGGAGTTTGTTTGAAGAGAGTCTGGTAATAGTAGTTGGGATTTCACATAGGATTTGTGCTTATGATCTCAACTATAAGTACTACGAACAACAGGCTGTAAACTGTAGGCCGGTCAGACGGACGAACATAGTTCACGATGGTGCCGATGTGATATCGAAACGCGTCCACCAGTGGGGAACAATGGAACATAAACGAATTTTTAACGAAATTTTCTTTGAAAACCGAATTTGTTAAATAAAAATTGACTGGATTCTAATTTCTTTGATTTTCCTTTTTGATTTTATTTTACGAGTCAACATTAGTCCCAAATCCTTTCACAAGTTCTTAAAATTCATGGTCTTAAGAGGTGTTTTTCGAGTTGTTTCTTATGGGTTTTTCATGTCCATTTCATTGTTTTGTTGTTGCTAATACCGTTTAAGATTCTTTAAGTAAACACAAGTATTTTTCTTACTACACATCATATGAAGGCCCCCTATTATTTACACGTGATTATGTTGACTCTCTGAGATTTTCATTTGTTGCGTTTTATTGTTTTCATGATAGAAATTTCCCATTTTTGTTGAGAGTTAAAGGGCTATTAAGCACGTTTTGTAAGCCATATCTCACTCTATGTTGCTGAGGGTGTTAACTGCCGTTGAAGTTGCTAGGGCGTGCGTGTGTTAATATTTATAAGCAAGTGTGTGGGAAAGGTAACAGGAAATATACTTCATTTACTTCATTGTGGCTCCTTTTAAGTGTTGCCATCCTTATAAAATATGGAAGGTGTTAATTGAAGACATTAGATGGGAGCTACGGACACCAAAGTAGCGCAGATGTTAGCATGTCCGCCTATGACACTGAACTCCTGGGTACGAATTCTGGCGAGAACATCAGAAAACATTTTTCGAAGGCAATTATCATCTTATGCTGGCGACATATTTAAGGTACTATGCCATATAACAATTTCTTCCAAAAGAGATGTCGCACTGAACCGGTTTGAACGTTCAGCTACTTAGTACATTTTAATTTAAACATGCAATTCAATACAGAAAAGAAAATTTTTATGAAAAATTTGCGCTTTGGCAGTGCAACTGAAGTTGAGTTGCCATCGATAATCGACCCATAAAAAAGCATGAATTTTGCATATTTTGTGATACAGTTAACTAGGTAGTGTAAAGCTATCAGCTGCTTCGGCTTAGGCAATCGCAAAATGAGATCTTTTAACATTGTTCCTACTATATAAATGAGGATATGACAATAAGCTTATTAAAATCTTATAAAACCCTCTTCCAAATCACAAATAGCACAAGCAGACAGACAATTTTCAAAATTTGCAAGAAAAATTTATAATTCGAAAATCAATTGTCATACAGGCCTCTTCCGCTAAACACAATCGCAAGAATCTTGCGAATTCAACTTCAATATATGTTCCGGTAATCGAAAATCGCAAAAAATTTCGGAACAGGCCCAATAGTGTTGACTTTGTTTTATGGCCTTCGTGTAGGTTTTCTGCTTTCAAACAGAATATGTTAGGTGTCGTACCCAAATAATTGGCGATTATGAACGAAACATCATATTGCTAGTATTTGTGTGATTAAATTGTAAAGTACAGAAAACTTTTTATATACAATCAATTATGCATCCCCTAAATTTCTCTCTTTTAATTAATTTATATTTATTTCTTATTATTTCTTTATAATTTTTTTTTCTTACATAAATACCGCTTTATTTTCCAACAATCCCTTGAATATAAACAATATCAAATTAATTTCTTCAAATATGTACTCATCAACTGATATCAAATTAAAATAAAATAAAAAATAGACTTAATTGTTGTTATCTCTCGTTATCCCATTTAACGCAAAGATTCCAACCCACCTTTCTTTGTTTAATGTACAAGGTAGTAGTATGTTAAAAGTAATGAATGCGGGAAATCATTACTTGGGTTTTTTTTTCTAGGTAAGCCAATATTTGTCTTCCGTTTATACGATTCCTTCTTGTCTTATTAAGATAGAAAAATGTTGTGTTTATTTTGCTTATTAAATTTCGTTTTAAGTTGGAAGTTTATGTTTTTGTATAGGTTTTCAATATGAAAGTGAATTACGACAAACAAGTGAGAAAAGAATGTTGAGATAATAATAATCTGGGAGTTTCCATGATACTTAAAAAGAAAATTATAGGTAGAAGATAAACAAGCATATAGGTTTAATGTTCGGCAGGGCTTTATTTTATCTTAAGCCACATTCTTGGGACGTTGACTTGTATATTGGAAGCCACAATGAAGCCACAATCTAAAGGCAAAAGTCAAATTTAGAAATCGGTTTATAAAAGGTTTAAATTATACTTTGAGTAAATTCAAGCCATACTTGGTACGGTATGTTGAAAATCATAACAAAACTTATTGTGTAAAATTCGAACCAAATCGTATAAAAATTATGGCCTTCATTTGCTCAATCGGATGATTGGTTAATACGGGAGCTTTATTGGAGCTTTTTCGGTAGATTATAAAATAACTCAACGTGCAAAATATTAGCACAAATTATGCTGCTAGAGACTCAACAAGTAAAAAGGAGTTAAGTTCGACCGGGCCGAACTTTGGATACCCACCACCTCGGGAATATATGTAAGCGACCTTTCGTAAAAATCCGGTAAAAAATGCATACCTTATGCCCCAAAGCAACTACATCGAAATATGTTCCGATTTGGACCAAATACTAATAAGTACAAGTCATTGTTCAATTGTGTATAACAAAATATTGGTCTTTTTAGTAGCTATATCTAAAAATAAACCGATCTGAACCCTATACGACACGGATGTCGAGAAGCCTAACATAAGTCACTGTGTCAAATTGCTGTGAAATCGGATTATAAATGCGCCTTATATGGGGCCAAGACCTTAAATCAAGATATCGGTCTATATGGCAGCTATATCCAAATCTGGTCCGATTTGAGCCAAATTGTAGAAGAATGTCGAAGGACCTAACACAACTCACTGTCCCAAATTTCGCCGACATCGGACAATAAATGCGCTTTTTATGGGCCCAAAACCTTAAATCGAGAGATCGGTCTATATGGCAGCTATATCCAAATCAGGATCGATCCGTGCCGTATTGCAGAAGTATGTCGAGGGGCTTAATCTAACTCACTGTCCCAAATTTCGGCGACGCCCGACAATAAGTTCGCTTTTTATGGGCTATCTCCAATTCTGGACTGATCTGGGCCAAATTGAAGAAGGATGTCGGTGGGCCTAACAGAACTCACTGTCCCAAGTTTCAGCAAAATCGGATAATAAATGTGGCTTTTATGGGCCGAAGACTCTAAATCGGCAGATCGGTCTATGTGGGGGCTATATCAAGATATAGTCCTATATAGCCCATCTTCGAACTTAACCTTAACTTAACTTATGAACAAAAACAGAATCTGTGCAAAGTTTCAGCTCAACATCTCTATTTTTAAAGACTATATCGTGATTTCAACAGACAGACGGACGAACGGACATGGCTACATCGTCTTAGATTTTTACGCTGATCAAGAATATATATACTTTATAGGGTCTGAAATGAATATTTCGATGTTTTGCAAACGGAATGACAAAATGAATATACCCCCATCCTTCGTGTGTGGGTATAAAAAGTGAAACAGACTATAAGTATGTATGGAAGCTGTATCTAAATTTGATATATTAATCAAACTACAACTTTTTTTCAAATCTTGAAACGGCTAGCCTAACACTATGTTTGATTATAGTTTAACTTAAAAGTTTACAGTATATCTTTTTATATCATCTTATTTCGTCATTCTGTTTGTAACTCCTCGAAATATTCGTCTGAGACCACTTTAAGTATATATATATTCTTGATCGTCATGACAATCTAGCCATGTCCGTCCATATGTCTTCCGTCCGTCCGTCTGTCTCCGTCGAAGAAGTAAAGCTAGGCGCTTGAAATTTTGCACAAATACATCTTATTAGTGTAGGTCGAATTTTTAAGACGTAAATTCAAGATTCGGACCGAATCCAATACTACACGTCGGAAATGTATCCGAATTCAATAAGAGTTCATTTCAGAATTAGCTTAGAATTCTGCACCACAGTTCTAATTTCCCTTTGGAATTTCCCATGATTTGTACCCAGATTTCAGTGCGAAGTGTCGGCAAAAACTACAGACTTCCCTCTGAAATCTTGTCAATCTCTTCATACAGTTTTTCTTAAGAATTCGGACAGATTTCGGATCCGACTTGTCACTTTGTAGACTTCTGACCGATTTCTAATCGTTTGCTTCACTAGGGGGTTACTGCCTCCCATTTTTTCTCATAAGTAACCATCCTTTTCAATATTTTATGAAATGTTGCCAATCACTGCTTTGAGTTCTTTGCGTGGTTCAGCCCAGCGGATGCAATCAAAGGATCATAATTTGAACTGGTTTGCTTTTGGGTCTCTTCTGCGTCCCAGACCTCAATAACTGCAGCAAAATCGTCTGCTTGATAGGTATTTGTCAGTATATTTATCTTGGGAATCTGTCAATTGGTGCCATTTAAGAGAGCTGGAAAATGTATTGGGCAGGGGCCAGAATGATCTCGTTATCCTTAATAAGTACCTAGTTACATAGAATACTGTCTCTGTTCACTATAGGTTACTCAAAGCATTCTTGCTGGTTAAGGGCGCTAGTAATTTGCCTGGTGGTATGACGTTGAAAAATAACTGACGTGTTTTGCCGCTTACACTGTATCTATTACCCCTTTTTAGGAATTTGAATGCAGATTTGCCGGGTCGAAACATTGTTCTGGTTTCTGAATAGACAAACCGTGGCTCTGATGGCATCAAGGCTAGACTTATTGAATACTTTAAGTAGTTTCACACCTGTTTTTTATATCTGTTGTCATCTAGAAATTCCGCTCTGGTGAACAAGTGTGTTTGGAAGAGACTCAAAGAGGATTGAAATAGCAATGAAATGTTTGTGCTCTTAAAATTTAAATGTCTAGCTTATAGGTGTCGGTAATTATTTTATTTTTCTTCAAAGCAAGCAGCTCTGCCGAAAAAATAAAAAAAAATAAAATTTACAGCAAAAAGAAAGAAAAATACACGTATTGGAAGCTACGACTGCCGAAACCCTATATGAATTACGCCAGTTTCCTTCACGGCAGAGGAAATAATGCATATTTAGAAAATGCAAACTACGCAAACTGCGTGTAATTGAGAGAAGAATTCTTTTCTTATTCTCATTTATCTATATTCACAAGCGCCACCAATCTATCTATGTGCCAAGTTCAAATTCTTAATTTATATATGAATTCTTCAGAGAGAACTCAGCAGAGTTTGTGCTTCAGTGTCGCCTACTCTTATTTCATGCCTAGGAATCATAGTGTATTCACATTGCATTGTGCGGTCTTCCCTTCTGAGCTTCTCATTCCGAGCTTTAATATTACGATTTATATGGGAGTTTCTGTTGATGGCATGTCTCAATTCATTTGTCTCCCTTGTTTTTGTTTTCAGTAGGCTGGAGTTAATTTTTTGGCACCCTTGTAAGCGATGTGTGCATCTCCCCGTCGGGCTATGGTATATTCCTTTTAGTCTTTATACGGATTTGTCTGCATAATTTAATCAACAACCAATCAATAGGTGTAAAGAACCCTTAATTATCGACCGTACTTCTTTTCACAACTGTATAACGGGCATGATAATAGATGGTCGGTATTGCCAACCTAAAAGTCCATGGAAAATAGCCCTGTAAAAACAATTTTAACTTTTTTTTCGTTTTAATGATGGTCCATGAAAATATTCCAAAACTAATAACACCTCTATTAGTCGCCCCTGTAACCAAGTTGGTAGCGTGCTCGTAATACGAGAGTGTTCGATTCCCACATGGTCTGTCGCTACTGTGCTATCACAATGGACTAAAACCGTCTAAGTGGGTCTGCTTAAAAAATACAATGCCACTCTAACATAACCCAAAACCTCAACTGGTTTATTCACATGGTTGAAGTATTTCGCTACAATGGAAATATAATTGATAATCATAGGCTTTCAAAATAAGCTTTCACTTAACTTGCCCCCTCACCCTCCATGTTCGATTTAATAAATTTTCCTTGAAATTTGTAATTTAAAGCATTATGTTCTTGAAAATACCAACAAAATCATCTTATATACCTTAACAAGATAAGGAACAATGAAAATGTAAGAATCTATGCTATGCGTTGTCCGTCATCCCTCCTCATAGATAAGTTAATTACAACAAAATTAGATCAAAGGTAAAGCTAACATACGTACTACTACAACATACCATAGGTACAAATGAGAATGAGGATGTTTACGCATTTGCTTCAAAGGTATTATATCTCTTTTTATCTTCATTGCCCGCATACTTTGGTGTTTAACAACCATGCGAGTAATAAGCTTTATGCGTATCATATGGAGCATCATAGACTTTGTCACTGTCATCAACATCATCTTCATCAAGTGGTACCGTATAAAACCGAGTCATTATATCAATTCGTTGTAATGAATGTGACGACATATTTCTTTTTAAAGAAAAACATATCTCATCTCAATGGAAAATATTTAAGAGGATTAAACTGTTTTAAAATAAAGAAGAAGAAACTCTTCCTATAGTATGAGTACCTACCAAAAATATTTTGCTTTTTTGTTGAAAAGCATTTATTGAATTAAATTCAATTCAGTTCGAACACATGCTCTAAATCTTTTAAGATTTGATACAACATTAGGTAACCCAGCCACAATAGTTAGATGGAAAGTTACTACTACTATAAGACATTTGAGGTTTTTTTTATGATTTCTATCAAGAAAGTTAATCGAAAAAGGCAATATTTTTTCCAACTGTGATTGAGCAAGAGAAACCAGGTTTTAAGTGGTTTGCAACTTAACGATCTTTCTCTGCATTTTTAGTTAGTCGGGGCTCGGCAATAGGTGTAAAAGTGTCGAAGGTAAAAATTTAAAAATAATGCAAATAGATTTTATCATTGATGGGGAGCAGCTTAAATTATATTTTCTACAAGTGTTATATATCAGTTTTTTATACCCAAGATCATACGATATTGTCTTGATTGTCGTAATAACTTCTGATGATATTTATCTCTAGAAACCAAAGAATTAAATTTGGTTTCTTGTTTTGGTGAAAATAAAAAATTGCTTTTAAGCGGAAAGTGACAAACAGAACACATCCGTTAACTTGTTTCGTATCTTGCAATCACGTTACGTCTGTTTGACTAATTAATGACTAATATTTTGTTGGAAAACTACGCAAGTTAACTTACGGAACTATGTTTACAGCTTACAATATCAAAGATTATAATAAAAAAATACTAAAAAGGGATTTGGTTATGCAGTTAGGATTTCTTAAGCTTTTGTAACAGCTTTTTGGCTTTTCCTTTTAACATATTTCTAATCGTAAATTGTCTCCCTATTATTTTTCCCAGAGTCAACGATCGTATTATATCCGTTAATGGTGTCTCTCTTGAAAACGTGGAATACGCCACCGCTGTACAAGTTTTACGTGACAGTGGTAATACCGTAACATTAGTTGTTAAACGCCGTGTACCCCTCAATACTGTCGTCACAAATCCCCAACAGCAGCAGCAACAACAACAAATGCATCAGCACTCACACAGCATGAGCAATGCCGGCCTGAATTCCATGCCACCAACGAATGGCATCAATTCCATGGTGGTACCGCCCAATTCCGCAGCAATGAGTCAACCAAATTCCCTCAACTCTTCATTGGTCCAAGGCAATGGGCCAAGCATGAGTCAACCCATAAAGGTAACCCTTACAAAAAATAGTAAAAAAGAGGATTATGGCATTGTACTCGGCTGTCGACTCTTTATCAAGGAGATCTCCTCAAAGGCCCGTGATCAGTTGGCCGCAAATGGTTATTCATTGCAAGAGGGTGATATCATAACACGCATACACAATACCAATTGTGCTGATACCATGAGCCTCAAAGAGGCCAAAAAGATTATCGATGGCTGTAAGGAGCGTTTGAATATGGTTGCTCTGAGGGATATCACCAATCAACCGGCCATAACAGTGGTAAACCAACTGAACAATTCCAATGCCCAGGGTAATATTTATGCCCAACACCAACCTCAGCTATCGAATTGTAGCAACAATCTGGATGATCCATATTTGAATGGTGGCGCCACTTACTCCTCACAGAATTTGTATGTGCAGCCTCCCACCCGTACCTCAAATAATGGTCCTGTTAATGGTTTAAATGATGAGAAGAGCAATTTGACTCCCAGGGGAAGATCTAGGGGGCCCATAATGGAGGGTGTGTCTTTGCAGCAATTGGACAGACCGGTGACACCACCCAATGCCAGCAGCTCACGTTCACGTCTAGATGAACCGCCCAGACCACCACCACCACGGGGAGCGGCCTCCAATGGAGGTGAAGATTTCTACAGTTCTCGTCGTCAGCTGTACGAGGATGAGTCACTTACCAGATCTCGTCAATCATCGGAGCCCAGATTTATATCATTCCAAAAAGAAGGCAGTGTGGGCATACGTCTGACCGGAGGCAATGAGGCGGGAATATTTGTTACTGCTGTACAGCCAGGCTCTCCGGCTTCCTTGCAGGGCCTTACCCCTGGCGATAAGATTTTAAAGGTGAACGACATGGATATGCTAGGAGTCACACGAGAAGAAGCAGTTCTATTTCTGCTCTCCTTGCAAGATCGCATAGATCTCATAGTGCAGTATTGCAAGGAGGAATACGATGAGGTGGTCAACAACCAACGCGGCGACTCATTCCACATTAAAACACACTTCCATTGCGATAATCCTTCTAAAGGTGAAATGGCTTTTAAAGCAGGCGATGTGTTCCGAGTCATAGACACATTACACAATGGTGTAGTGGGTTCGTGGCAAGTGTTGAAAATCGGTCGAGGACATCAGGAAATGCAACGAGGTGTCATACCGAATAAATCGCGTGCAGAGGAATTGGCAACGGCGCAATTCAATGCTACCAAAAAGGAGATGAATGCTAGTGAATCAAGGGGCAATTTCTTTAGGAGAAGACGGTAGGTTATAGATGAAAATTTTAGTACGGGGAAATGTTTTCATTGTTTTTTTTATTTTAGATCAACACATCGTCGTTCCAAGAGTTTGTCTCGTGAAAACTGGGATGATGTTGTCTTCTCGGATAGCATTTCCAAATTCCCAGCCTACGAAAGAGTGGTGCTACGCCATCCCGGTTTTGTGAGACCAGTTGTTATCTTTGGTCCCATTTCTGATTTGGCTCGTGAAAAGTTGGCTAAAGATTACCCCGACAAGTTCTCCACTCCCTTGCAAGACGATGATAAAACTAACAATTCCAAGTGTCGCATTGTTCGTCTCTCGAATATACGCGACGTCATGGACCGCGGCAAGCATGCCCTGCTTGATATAACACCCAATGCTGTGGACCGTTTGAATTATGCTCAATTCTATCCCATTGTCATATTCCAAAAGACCGACAGCAAGCATGTCATAAAGCAACTGCGCCAAGGCATGCCCAAATCAGCCCACAAAAGTTCAAAGAAACTTTTGGAACAATGCCAGAAACTGGAGCGTGTGTGGTCGCACATCTTCAGCACCCACATTGTGTTAAACGATGAGGAGAGTTGGTATCGTAAATTGCGGGATGCCATAGATCTGCAACAGAGCGGTGCCGTTTGGATGTCCGAAACAAAGGTAAGTTTTTGTGGGCGTGTGATTGCGGTCGGTCTGTCTCACTCACTTTATTATTGATGTGATAAATGTTAAAATTAATGTGATTCTTATAAAAATATCTTTCATAAAAATATTCTATACCATATATTTTCAGTTTATGAGTAGAGTCTTTTTTTAGTTATCGTAGTCTTTTCTATTGTCTCTTGGAAATTGGTGAAGGGTCTATTTAAATATATAGCCATAATAATAATAATAAAAGCCTTTATAATCATAATATATTATAAACAGCAGCAATGTTGGCATGTTTTGATTATAATTTTCAATGTTGTATATACAATAGAAACTGTTTGTGATTTTTTTTTTAAGTAGAAAATACTAAACAAATTTGAAAAAATAGAAAATGTATAGGGATCATGTGCTGAATAGTCGTTTTTTATGTATATTATTGTACTTAGGCGAAAACTTTGGAAGTTTAATTCATTATCGGATATTGAAATTTTTTTCTTTTTTACTGCTTATGAGCAATAACCAACAACTTAAAACATTTTAAGGTAGACATCTTTTTATCGTAGAAACATTTTTCCAGATGTACACAAAGTCATGGTTCGTTTTGTCAAAGAATTTTCTTTAACCAGGGATAGTAGCTTTTACAGCAAAATGAAAAATAGAATGTGAAGCCGCCTCTGCATACATATAATCAATATAAAAAGGCAAAGATGAGACAATAGAAGTATGAAGAAAAAGACCTAAAATAACACAGAGAGGAAATGCTATATACTAATTAAGCCCGAACCCGCGCAACCCCAAGAACCCATTTTTTTGGAACTCTGCAATCAGATCCATTTAGACATTTTAGTCCATTGTGATACTACAGTCATAATGTCTCCTATAAGTCATAATCTTCTTTTAATAAAAGCCTCTCGGCATTACAGCGTTCAAATCTCCCACAGGAACTCTTTATAAAATCATCCACTTCTATGCACTCCCAATGTCATCTTAGGATAGGAACTCTTCCAGTGGTACATGGGTTAAAACCTCATAATCAAACAAATCCGTTCCGAATAAGTCCTACTGGTGGTACATGCCTTAACACCTCATAATCAAACAAATCCGTTCCGAACAAGTCCTACTGGTGCAAAAATGCATGTCCGTCAGCATGTAGCTTTGGCTTACTGCTAAAACCACTAACTTTTTGTCACTCGAATAGTTCGCCAATTGATTAAAATCAGCCGTTTTTCCCTATAAATTCAGCTAACATTGATGAATTGGTGAAAGATTCGAGCAACAAAAGTGGTCTTGGCAGTCCGGTACGAACGTAGCATCACGAATAACTTCGTAAGTCGTCCGACCATTGCTACCGTCCGTCCGTCTCATCGCTAAGGCGATGCCAAAGAAGCTTTTTGAGCTCTTAGTTATTCACAAACTTCCTCTCAAAAACAACACTCAATACAAACCACACTTACTAATGAAATTCCTTATCCAAATCTGTACACTGATAACTATGTAACTCAATATTTGATCAATGGCAGGCACGCCTTCAAATGAATGAAGTGCATATGAAGATACGATCCTATAGACCACTGGATTCACCTATATGTATACTATCTGATAAGATCTTTCTACCTAAGACAGTAGTAACAAAATTATAGGATATCAGGTATGGTATAAACCGAACGTTTGTCATCTATTCACTCGGAGGATCTGTTTTACCATTCCGGCTGTTCTAGTCGTCTTGAGCAATACTGTTATGATCTTGTAGCGCCGGCAGTCATAACGGTCATAAGGCCCAAAATCTATTTTGGACATGATGACCGCCCATACCGAGGTCAATAAGCCCAAATGAAATTGGGCATTAAGACCTCCCATAAAGCGGTGGTGTCCCATATGGGAACACAACATATTTGAATTTACACATCAATTGTTGAAATCTTTTTAGTTAAGAAATAACCACCAACGCAAAAAATTAAATAACCCCCAAAACTAATTTGGGGAATATTTCATCTTGGTGGGGGCCTATTTCGTCGATATTGTTTAGATATGATTCCATTATGAAATAATTCTCTAATAAGAAAATGAAACTCCAAAAAAATATTAGGGGATAATTTAATTTTTATGGAGGTTATTTCATTGGGTTACAAATTGAATATTTATCGAGTCACTACAAAGAAATATCACTAGAAAGCCGCTTTGATTTATTTTCGAGTCCAGTAAAAGGCCTTCGAGTAATATTTCTGCATATTAATACCAATTCAAAGTTAAACCATGAATCGATAAACAAGTGATTATGGAATTTGAAATCATTGCCGGTAGACACAAAAACAGAAAATAGTTGTATTGTATATTCCTAGTGAAAGGCAGAGTTGTAGTTCATTACCTGGTATAGCTGCCACATAAACCGATTTCGGATCTTGAATTCTTGAGCCTCTAGAAAGCGCAATTATTATACGATTTAGCTCAAATTTTGCATGAAGTGTTTTGTTTTGACTTCTAACAACTATGTTGCACAACAACTTCTCCTATGACCTTCATGGGCCACAATTTGCATTTGCAGTTCACTTAGAATACGAACATTATTTTTTAAAAAGCTTTGAACATCTGGAAAAGTTTTCTATTGTATGTGATCTCAGGCTATATTTGATACCAAATAAGTATTTTGTATTGAAATTTGAAATTTTTTTTAAAATTAACCAAAAAACAAATTTTACAATTGCAGCATTTTTTGTTCATAGAAATTTTTGCTATTCTGAAATTAATTCTAACAGGATAAATTAACAAAACCAATAAAATAGGAGTTATAATTTGTGTTTTGATACTCCAAAAATTAAAGAACGAAGCTTTAATTTAAGCCTTCTCCTCGTTTTTATAGGTTTTACACAAAACAATTGTTTTTGATTTCTCTCTAACAAATAATTTTAATATTATTTTCTTAATTTTTCCTCTGCCTAACTACTACCTCCAACTACAAAATCTACTACTTATGGAAATATAAAATCCAACACACAACAACTTCCTTCATAAAAAAAAACCAAAATAGATTCCCGATCCTCCAATCGAAATGATATTCCCTCCCTATATAGCACAACCCTGCAAATTACCCTGTTGTCGACCCCTGTCGTCATCAGTGCCACGTTATACTAGTAATTCTGCTGCCATTAATGCTGCTAGTCCCGCTATCAATAAAGCCTTAAAGCGGTGCAATTCATTTACGCTAAGCACCACCACCACCAACATCGCAACACCAGGACATGAGATCATCGATCATCTAAATCATGATACTCATCATAATTTCCACCATGACAATATACTTGACCAGAATGACGATGACGATGACTGCAATGATCTGATACCACCTAGACCACCGGAGGTGCAGGGAATAAATAGCAATGAAATGCCAAAGCGTTTGACATCCTATGAAATGATACCAGCGATTATCAAACCATCCTCCTCAATGCCCAATGGTTTGATGACCAATAATAAATATTCGCCCCAACGCAGGGTTCCAGACAATCTAAATACCAGCGATGAGGGCCTCCTAACAGATGGTGGGGAATCCCAATACAATGGCTCCCAAACGAATATTTTATTACCTCGTCCCTATAGATCGCATTCGCGTAGTACTTCCAAATCTTATAATGTCTCCAATTCGAATTTAACCACTACCACAACCTTGGCCTCATCGACTTTGTCAAATCTATCCACCAATTCAGGGGCCATGAGCCGTTCGGGCAGAAATATGATAACCACTCCAGCATCTGGCGGAGTTGGAGGAGGAGCATATGGTTTGAATTCATATGGTAGTAATAGCAATGGCGGTGGTCCGTTAGGTTCTCGTTACGCTAATAATGTTCGTACCCAAAATATAGAGCCTCGTACAACCCCCTATTACTATCATGAGCTAATGCAAAAATCAGCCGTTTTCGATTCAGATTTGAATTTATTAAATGGTGGCGGCGATGGTGAAAATGTCAAAACTGACATTTCATCCAATCAAATCTCCACAAATGCGGTGGTTTCTCCCGAGGTTTCATCCAATGCACCAACTTCTGCTCGGGAGCAACAATACCTTCAATCTCAACATTTATCCTCTCTCAATGGAAGCCTAGATAATGTCTTGGAGGCCACACGCAAAAATTTAGATGATTTAATACATGGCAATTCATTGCTATATAGTTCGCATTCCTCTAACGATTTACTTAACAACAATACGAACGGCAACAGCAGTAGTGCGGTTACTTTGGTCGACGATGATCAACCTCATAGTTTAGGCTACATCAATACAGGTCCTTCGAATAACTCAAATCCCATACCGGCTATACGCAATGTTTTAGGTTCGGCTTATGCGAAACGCAGCAGCCATCAATCGTTGAACACGAGTAATACGAACATTTTCAATAGCAACAATATAATCAACAACAACCACCATAATAGTGGCAGTAGTCATCACATAAATCATCCTAATGAAAAATATGTTGCATGAAAAGTGTGCTGTGCCAGTGTTTAGTTTTTTGTATTTAAAACATAAGCATTTGGGATTGCGATTTGATGCAAAACAAACAAAAGCAGAGAGTGAAATTGTGAACAAAATTTTTTAACTAAATGTAACGTTCTCCATGAATTTTAAATAAAACTTCAAATAACTTCGGTCAAGATAGCCAGCATCTTAACATAAATATTAATTGTTCCTCACATAAATCATCCTAATGAAAAATATGTTGCATGAAAAGTGTGCTGTGCCAGTGTTTAGTTTTTTGTATTTAAAACATAAGCATTTGGGATTGCGATTTGATGCAAAACAAACAAAAGCAGAGAGTGAAATTGTGAACAAAATTTTTTAACTAAATGTAACGTTCTCCATGAATTTTAAATAAAACTTCAAATAACTTCGGTCAAGATAGCCAGCATCTTAACATAAATATTAATTGTTCCTTAATCGAGATTAAAATTGTTAAATAAATCTTCAAAGTGCTCCTACGTACTGATATTTGAGTGAGACTACTTTTTTTGCCACTTCTCAAATAAAATACTTAGTTCTCGGCTCAATAAGAGGTTAAATTCACTTTTAACTATTTTGGGCACTGTTAGGTAAGACATTTGTAATAAATACACATTCTGATTTGAATTCCCTACACGATACGCATCTAAACCAATATGCAACAGCTGTTCATTACAAGGTAGATCAATTGAAGGTAGTTTAGTAAGCTCAGCTAGTTGCTGTTTGTATACCAACTAACACATCGAAATGTCTTTTTCAGACTCCACAATGCATATATATTAATGATCGTCGTTGAATTTTGAGGCGATTTAAGGGTGTCATTTATTTCGTCCATCCGACTTCCCGTTTGTCAGTTGTAACCACGATTAAGCCTTTAAAACTTGAGATATTGATTTGATTTTAATTTCTGGAATGGACAAAATAGTACCATTTTTGGGTATACCTACGATATACACCAAACTCTCTATTTATTTGTTGTCGTATTTTGTTCAAATGTTCGGCAGTGCCATATAATGACAGCTATATAGACCGATTTTCCGTTTTTTGGGTATTAAACCCTGGTTATCTCGAAAAAATTGTATAGAATATTCTACATTCTCATTTCTGATGCGATGCATGGAGATGCAAATCGGTCTTTATTTTAATGTAGATAGTAGCAGTTTATTATTACATAGGGTTAGAAGGATAGTATGACAGTCATCACTTACTGTCATTTCATTCACTTTGTTACTTAGTTCGCTGCACTTTTATTGTGTCAACAAACAGTGCGCTAAGGAGTTGTAGCAATGCTATAGAACAAACCGAGCGATTAGTTAAAGCTGAGGTAAGCGTTCATATCATTTTATTTACAGCTCGACTCAATCAGTGGTGACTTGCAGACATTTGCTTCTAGTCTCCCATGAGTGCATTAAATGCTGCTTATTTCAGGAGATACAAACTAATCCAACTAAATAAATCTTTCTATTAAGCTGCATAGATACCGCAGAAAATATTCCAGCTGTTGGTCAACTGAGTACACCTGTTATTAATCTACCTTGATACGCTTTGTGGCCCTCAATATCTAATGGGATGTTTCCACAGTGTAACTAGTTGTCAATCTACCAACTAAAATTCTTGAGCTTGTAAAAAACGAATTATTTTATTTCAGTGCCCTAAAATTTAGAACTGAGTGCATAATTGAACCTCTCAATGTCCATATAAAATATCCAATTCGGACATTTTGTTTTTATTGACCTAAAATGTTTAAAACTTAGACTTTTCATTCGGATTTCCAATTTCAACACTCTGCAGTTGTAATCAAATCATATCCAGCATAACGCATGTAGATTATCGCCAAGAAAATTTGTTACCAAAGAAAGCCTCCATCAAGACAGTGTTATAAACCTCCTCTACCAAATATACTTATCTAGTTATTTTGTATCTCCTAATTTATGACAGTATATGGTATTTTGTATATAATAATAAACCTATTTTTTAAATTTTTTGTAACTAATTCCTATATGTTGCATGTTTTTGTTTTATATGTAACCGTAGTTTGTGTTGTTATGATCAGCTATATCAATAGCATATACATACTATATCGTATTCTTGTTCCACACACCCCAAAGCCTATCTATCGCCCAATCTCAGCATCACATTTCAAAGATTTCCTATTGAAAAATCGGAATCCTTTAGACTTCGTAAATTATTAACTTTAGATGTAAAACAAAATTTTGTTGAAAAAGAATATCACAAAGAGAAAGAAAACCAACAAAAATTGAATTTGTTTTTAATAATGTTGCTAACTTAATTGTTTTTTGTTTCATCTTTTTTTCTTTTATTTATATATCTATCAAAAAAAAAACAAAACACCCAATACAACAATTCAATCAATCGAAATCAATCATCATCACCAATCAAATCAAATCAATCCTCACATCATATGGTCATTTCCCTTGCTTATATCAATAAAAAAATCTCATTATACTCCCCCCCACCCACCAACCTTTATATCGAAAACTCTAACTAACAACAACAACAACAACCACTACAACTCTCTTATATAACTTGTGTCTTTGTCCGCAACAACAATAATAACAAAACAAAAATGTGTCCGTCCTTATCTGATTTTGAACGAAATTAAAACAAATGTTTTTTTTTCAAAATGTTCGTTTCCTTTTATTTTGTTTCGTTTCGTTGAATGCTTGGCAATCAAACGTATCTACTTTACTCCAACGGCGTTGATTATTCTTGTTTACGTTACGTTTTTTTTATGTAAATCATTCGTTACGTTGTATCATTTTCGTTACATTACGTTTGTTGCTATTTCCCTTCCATTTTATTATCTTTTTTGAAAAAAAACTCGTTTTGAATCAATCGTTGTTTTTTGAAAACTAATGCTTTTCCCCCCAAAACACTTAAAAACCCCCTTCCCCATCCCTTGTACCCAAAATCCTCATTTCCCTATTCCCCACGTAATGAAATTTGATGTATGGCACAAAACCAAAAACAAACAAAAATGAATTGAAACCCGCACACTTGCAATATCCAAAGCCTGTTGAGTCCTTATCCGATGACTTCCTATTCCCAATGACCTCAAACCGTTTGTCGTATGCATCAAGTCCTGAATCCGATTTGGAATTAAGTCCCGGGCCGTCAACATCATTATCTTTGGGCAATTTACCGCAATTGGTGAAATCAAACTCTGATCCTTCGATTGCCACAAATCAGGATAACTTGGATAGGGATAGAGACATAATTGGTGAAGGATTACCACCTCCATATACGGTAAGCGGAACAATACCCAAAATATTAAACACACAAACAATTAAACAAACAGCTTTCATAGACATATCAAAAATAAACATGTATGTGCATGTTCCGATTTGTTAACCCAACTCAGAAGATAACTAAAATCTAAACAATAAAATAAAAAATAAAATACACAATTAAATTCATCTTCATTTTCGCTAACTAAGCTAACTGACTAACGACCCTCTCTTCTGCTCATCTTTGTTTTTGCCCATGACCAGATTCCTTTTGATCATACCACCACTACTCAGCCACCACCAAATCGTCGCCAGACCATGGATACTAGCAAATATGGTGGTTACCCCTCCAATTCGAATCTTCTCAATTCGGATCCTTCAACACCTTCCACACGACCGCAGTCGTTGTATGGCATAAACGCCCCAGATTTGCCGCCTCGCATTGATCGTCAGTCCAAGCCAGGACCCAATGATATTGTAAGCCCCTCTACTACCACAAACACCCCTTCGCGTTCGAATAGTTCCGGGGGCACTTTGGGCCGTTCAGCTCAAGAACGTCTCTTTGGCAAGGCCATTGTTAGTGATGATGTTCAAGCAGAATATATTTCAAGAAATGCCGTCAATCCTAATGGTGTTGGTGCGGGTGATACCATGGAAAGGCATCATGCCTCTCTGGAGAGACAAGCCCGCCTAAATGCTGCACAATCGAAAATACCGGGAACAAATGCGACCGCTGCAGCCATAGCCACCCCACAACAGAATGGTTCAAGCTATGACAGTGTATCCAGTTATGATTCTTACAATGCCTCCCAGTTGACCATGCAAAATTTGGGACGTTTGGGTCCCAATGCTCCGGATGATCTCAAATCAGTGCCAAATGCCAAGTAAGTTTGGGAGGGGTATTTTTGAATATAATGTTTGAAAAAAATTTGATCGATAAACGTTTTTTTTTTCAGTGCTGGCCGTCCTTTGCCACCTGTAGGCATGGGTAGCCAACCGGCTGACTACGCTCGTACCACTCACGATCATCGTCCTTATGGTGGTGCCAATGATCTTAATCGTCAGAGCAGTCCTGGTAGACCACCATATCATGATATGAATGCGGCAAGAAATATTGGTAAGTAAATATATAGTACATACATATATAAAATAAATTTATATAAAAAATAAATAAGTAAATAAAAAAAATAAAACAGAACAAAGCATAACGAAGCATAACGAAGCCGAAAAAATAAAATAAAACTAACCAATTTAAAGTAAAAAGGAAAAATAAAATTTTACAACAAAATTTATAAAAAAGCCAGTAAGAAAAGGCAAAAGTCGGGCCGTGCCGACTGTAAAATACCCCACACCTACCCTGTAATTACAAAGTGGGAGGAAGCTACATCTAATTCTAAATCAATTTCGGTGGACCCGACGGATGTTTTCATATGGATTGTTAAACAATCCGTATCAAATTTCGTGCAAATAAGTCCAAACTGTAATAACTACGGCTGACAATTGACAACATTATTGCGAGTGTCATACTTTGTTTCCATAGAAAATTTTAGATTTAAAATTTTTATTTTTAAATATTCTCTATTTTTTATGATTGATTTTATAAAAAGTGTCATCATTTTACTCTACAGATGTTTTTTAAAGTATTGTGTCTATAGAAAAATTTTTTAAAATTAATTTAAAAAAATTTTTCTCTTTTCTTACAGATCCTCGTAATGGTACGCCTCAACGTCCCTCAAATTTGGGCCTCGAGGGAAGTCCCCGAAAAGTGGAAACCAAAACTGATTATGGAAAATACAGGTGAGTGCTAATAGCTGAATACAAAACTTGCTAAACTTCATGTCATTTGTATTTCTGTTAGAGCCTATTTATGGTTTTTCATATTATTTTCCTATGGTTATTATTTGTAAATATTAACCAAAAAATTAATTATGCAATTTTTTATTTCTCTTTTACTTTATTTTCAATAAAAACTAAACAAAAAAATAAAAACTAACTGCATGCTTTTCTGAAAAACAAAACAAAAAACCAACTCTCTTCTGAAACAAAAAACAAAAACCACGAAACGTAACTATAAAATATGAAACCTTTTATTAAATTTTATTCAATTTCGAAGATATCATTTCCATATACATCCCTTTCACATACATTGTCCATCGGTTCAACGAACCCATGGTCAAATGTCTCAGAAAAAATGTAGTGCTGTGCCCTCATGCATGCCACCCAAGTTGGCCTGGCGTCCTTGTAGACCAACTACCGGTGGCTATTTTTTGGCCACCGGCTATAGTCCAAATCCAGCACAAATTTGTAGCATCTCACGTCGTCGTCCTCCACTTGTGCAAAATATTTCCATATATGATACCTTAGTTTAAAAACATTTCTAATGTACATCCTTTGTCCATTTGTATGCAATGCAAACAACAATAAAATAGAGTATTGTCGAATATAATGCTCCCATGTTTTATTTCGTTCGTTTTTGTTTTTGTGTCTAAACCCGAGTCCATTGTCCCATGATGTTTTTGTTTCTTAAATGAGTTGTAGAAGTGTTTTCTCTTTTTTGTAACAATAAACCATTTTTTATATAAATTTCATAATACATTTATATTTTTCATTGTGTTTCTTTTTTATGTTCATCCATTTGCCCTTTATCATGTGAACCCTCCTACATCCACGTGTGTGTTTTGATTTCCTACTTGTTTTGTCTTAACATTACATCGCATGTCTCGCTGGTATTGTCTCCATGACAGTCGCAATAATTCTGCATCACAAGCTGATTACAACAAAATACCCAAAAATCCGGGCATGCCTCACATGGTGGTACCTCCACCCAATGTTAATGGCAATATGAATGGCTCTGCAGGACCAAATGGAGCCAGTGGACCATTTAAACCAGTGCCACCACCAAAACCTAAGAACTATAGACCACCTCTACAGAATGCTGGAAATGGCAATGGTCCAAACCAATGGGAAAATCAGGTGAGTTATAAAGAGTAATTTAAATCACATTTTCAAAACAAGCAAAAAGTTCTATGGAAAAAATAATATTGGGTTGCTCAAAAAGTAATTGCGGATTTTTCATATAGTCGGCGTTGAAAAATTTTTTCACAGCATGTGACTCTGTAATTGCATTCTTTCTTCTGTCAGTTATCAGCTGTTACTTAGCTGTTAGCTTGCTTTAGAAAAAAAGTGTAAAAAAAGTATATTTGATTAAAGTTCATTCTAAGTTTAATTAAAATTGCATTTACTTTCTTTTAAAAAATCCGCAATTACTTTTTGGGCAACCCAATATTTGAAAAAAATGTCATGAAAATAAAAATTTTTACAAAATTTTCATAAAAATCAAGTTTTGACAAAATTTGTTGGTTAGGTTGAAAAGAGATGCAGATATTAATCCGCCTCATGCCACAACGGACATACACCTAAGCCAGTAATCGGCTTGTTGTACGCTCTTATAACTAAAAAGTAACATCGAAAATTCTTAATTGTTTTCCATACCACTCCCCTAAGTTGGTTCATGTCTGGTATCGTGTCCTCACCTAAGTACAAGTGTCTGTTAGCCGCGAAATCCGGGCAATGACAAAGGAAATGCTCCATCGTCTCATCTTTCCCACATGCTATCACTTGTCTCGCCGATTTTGCATAAGTGATCTCGTAGTCCTATGACACCAAAAGCTATACTGACCTCCTTCTTACTTCCTTTCAGTAATAGCCTTGTCCTCTCACAATCCCCACCGTCCTCTCACGATCACCCCATAAGATTTTCGCCTTCCTACCGAGTCTTTCGCTGTTCCACAGTGAGCGTTTGTCGCCCACGCCCTTAAATCGGACTGCGTCGACCCGAAAGGCTTCGGGTTAACAAAGTTTATCGATGGCAGTTCTCTGGTCTTCACTTCCGAATCGTTTCGCCCTCTGTTTGGACCGGCAGCCAAATGATGCGGATTGTGCCATTCTCAGAGAAGGCGTTATTCTCCTTTTTATACTGCAAGACTGTTCGTGACCTTACCCTCCTGGTCGTTTTTGCCTTTTTGGCTCTGTGGAGCCAGTGGACTGTCCTCGGATTCAGTCCCCATTTCGAGCCTACGGCCCGTCTACATAGTGCGCAACATCTATGAGCCTTCTCAGTACGCTCCTGAATGTGACACTTCCAATTAAGTTTTCTATCTAAGATCACACTAAGTATTTGACCTTGTCAGTTGTCGAAATCGTTTTATTGAAGAAACGTGGTTCGTCAAATTGGCCCGTCTTCGTATTCCTTGTGAACAGGCATATTTCTGTCCTATCTGGGTTAACGTTGAGACCCCTGGGTCTAGCCCAGACATATGCCATATGCGAGACCCCTGGGTATAGCCCAGACATATGCCATATGCGAGACCCTTTTGGCCCTTCTGCATAGCTCGTTCGGATCCTTACCCCTAAGAAGTAAAAAGTACTATAACATCGTCAACATAGCAGACGAGTTCAAATCCCTACTCAATCAGCATCCGTAATAGGTTATTTATGGTAGTGGCGTGCCCAGTGTCACTTTCTACCTTATATTTATGTCGTGGGACACGCAATTTATCCACCAGTTGTTTAGCATCTGGTTTATCCAGTCTCTAAGGACCCGGTCCACCCGGTACAGATCTAAGGATTGAATCAATGTGTCGGTCCGCACATTATTAAACGCCCCTTGATGTCAAAGCAAACCGCCAATGTGTACGTCTTGGCATCAAAGAAATCTTCTCGCGCAAGACAGTCTCCACCGACCTTCCCTTGACATAGGCATGCTGTATTTAAGCAGTTTGCTGGATGTCCTACTCTTTATCATGGTATCCACAATACGTTCCATGGTTTTAAGTAGAAAGGACGTAAGGCTTAAATGTCTGTAAGCCTTTGATGTCTCATAACTTGCCTCTCCATGCCTAGGGTATAAACACCGCCCTTGCCTCCTGCTCCACCGACCTTCCCTTGACATAGGCATGCTGTATTTAAGCAGTTTGCTGGATGTCCTACTCTTTATCATGGTATCCACAATACGTTCCATGGTTTTAAGTAGAAAGGACGTAAGGCTTAAAGGTCTGTAAGCCTTTGATGTCTCATAACTTGCCTCTCCATGCCTAGGGTATAAACACCGCCCTAGCCTCCTGCTAGGCTTTCGGATTATATGCAAGTCCTTGGCACGCTATGAAAATAGTGGTCAGATAGTCCACCTCCTTTTGTAGTAACCCCGGAAATATTCCATCAGGTCCGGGCGAATTAAATGGTCTGAAGCTCCTCAAGGCTTTCTTGACCATCAATTTCATTACGATAAACCTTCGATGAACCACTTTATTCCAAGATTCCGGTGTCTCCGTGAGTCCTGTCGTATCGTGTGGCAAATGCGTTTTCATCAAAAGCCTCAACGTGTCCTCCGTTGTTTCTGCTCTCACTTTCATGTCGTCTTCAACGTTTCAGTTTTGACATGGGTTTTTGAGAGAAACTTTTTCATCTTGGCGGCGCCCTCAACGCTATCGACCTGGTCGCAGAAAAGCTTCCAGGAGACATGTTTTTCGCTTTGGTAATCTTCCCAACATAATTCCGCCTTTTTTACGAAGTGCTCTGTTAAAAAGTCAGCGGACCTCTTTCCCAATGTTGCGAAACTCCCCGGTCATTCAGTGTTTTTCTTGGGCTGATTTCCCTTCTCGAAGAGGACAACTATCTTTGAAAGACTCCACTAGTGCAATCGTAATCCTGTTGACATTGACTTCTATGCTAGGACAAAATTTTTATATGAATAGAATTTTTTACAAAATTTAATACAAAAATTTTTGACAAAACTTTATAAAAAAAATTTTGATTAATTTTTCATAAAAAATTAAAAAAAAAATTCTTAAAACTAAAATACAAATTCTCATAAATAAAATTTTGACAAAATTTTCTTAAAAATAAAAAAAATAAAAAAAATTTTTCTTAAAAATAAAATTTTGAAAAACATTTTTTAAAATAAAATTTTGGCAGACTTTTCTTAAAAATAAAAATTTCTCAAAATTTTGGTTTGTTCCCTTTCTTGTACTGGTTTTAAAACAATTTTTTTGTTTTTTCTTTACATTATTTAAGGAACCTGGTTCTCCCCGTTCTCCCAATGGCTTCTATTACCCACCAGCACCTCAACATCATCATTATGGCCAACAAACTCCTGGATCTCCGCACACAAATGCTGCTAATATGCAACCTACCTATGGTAGCAATAATAACTATGGCCCTCCCAATGCATCGAGTTATCCTGCAGCAAATGGCTACAATGGCAATGCTACATCACATCATTATAATGGTGGAAGTGGCACTGGACCGTATATAGCACCCCATAGGGGTATGCCTCCCCCAATAGGTATGTATTTTTGTTTTTCATATTAAGTAGATGCTTTGAGAAATGTAAAAAAAAAATCCAACAAAACCACTTACTAATTAGGTAATCTTCCCCCTCCTCCCCATACCCCGGAACGTCCTGGTTTAGATTTGGCCGGTAGTCGTGAGCAACGTGGTTCTGCCTTTGAATTATATCGTAAACCTCAAATTGGTACTGCTGGACACCATCACAACATGAGGTAAGTCATTTTAAAATTAATTTTTGCAACTCAAGAAGAAGAATGAAAAAAAAACAAGTAAAAAAACAGTTAAACTATTGTCCAGAAATGACATCCCTGCTACATTTTATAAAACTTTCAACCATATAAAACTTTCTGTATTTCTTGACCCTCCCCTTTTCCCCCAGACTTTTATACTTGTGTTAACGAAAAATGTTTTTATTTTTGTTTATTAATCCATCTCGTTTTGTTTTTGAGAAATCATTTGTTTTATACACATTTTAAATCAAAACTCGCTGACATACTTTTTAAAACATCGGTTCAAAGGTCATAATTGTTTTGTGTTATTTTTGTCAAACCATCATCATGATAATTTTTTTTTTTATAAAAACATTTTCCAAAACAACTATTCGATTCATACACATCATTGCAGCCACAAATAAATTCAACAATAGTTTTATTTTTTTTTTTAAGTTAATTAGAAATCCAAATTTTATATTAAATCCTACAGATAATTTACTAAGTCCTAGTATTTTGTTCTGTTCATCTCCAACACTTAGACAAAAAATTTTAGCTTTTATTTTGCAATAACCAATCAAAAATAACATAAATTTTTCAAACAGATAATGAATTTAAAAAATATTCATTCAAAATAACATTGTGGGAAAATCCCCAAAGGTAATCATGATGCAAAATGTTTGGCAATGCTGCGATATATGAAACAAATTAGTTTGGCATCATTTTTCTATGATGTTAAATCGACAATCGGTGTAGTGTGAAGATAAATTCATTTTATATATTATTGAGAGGCTAAGCAAAGTAGATGCTCCGGAATTCAGCGCATAGCCGTTTTATTCAGTATAGTAATACCTGCACATCCTCGCTTTTCTGTGTATAAAGACACACGTGGTTAAATAACAATCGATTAGAACACCAACTATGAATAAATACTCCCACCATTTCATTTCAAAGTCAAAAAATAAAAGGGCAAAGATTTTTATAAAGATAAGATTGTGAATAGATATTTAATTTATATTGACGAAGAATAAGCTGAAAAATGGCAAAAGAAACCCCCTTGAATTAGCAAGAAAAAGAATGACAGCAAATTGTTGTTTTTCATTGCGTATGTGTTTGTGTCAACTCGATGCCATATTAAAAATGCAGTTCATAAGTGAGAGTATAAGATATAACAGTTAGGCGAGTATGAAAGTTAACAGGTGTGTGAGCGATAGAGCTTTCTCTCTATCGCTCACACACCTGTTAACTTTGAAGGAGATCATTAAATTGCAAGTTGTTAAGGAGCAAATTACTTACTATTTTTTTGTCGTTTAAAGTTGTATCCCCTATGCAGGGGAAGACTTGGCCCATCAAAGATGTATAGCGCCATCGCAAATTACTTACTATTTGACTGGGGGCTGAGGTGTGGGTGGGTGGGTATACTTTGTTGGCAACGGCAAAGAAACAACATTGGCAATACATACATATATTGGGTGGATAATAGTTTGGCAACAAAATACAGGCATAGAAATACAAACATTGAAAGAGAAATAAAAACTAGAGAAGTTATTCGAAACGGTATACGATTCTGCTTAGCATTGATAACTATGTAAATATGTGGCCGTACTTTACAGTTAATGAACGGAATGGTTGGTTGATATTTCAAAGTAATAACTGTGGTTATGCGTGTATCGCCGAACTGTATTAAATCTGTAAAGGGGTGCAGTATTTTTATTAACGTTATATATAGTGGCCCGCACTTGTTTCTTATATAAACAGTTATATTTTTGTTTGAGTGTTTGAATGCCCGTATACAGGGTAGCTGGCACGAAGTGTTAACAATTGAAACAGTTAAATTTTTGTATACGTTTTTGAAAGCCCGTATAGAGGGTAGATGATACGAAGTGTTACCAACTGAAACATGTTTTTTTATTGTTTTAAATGACACAAATTTGCGGGAGTAATCTAAATTTCGGAATCCATTCACTTTTTCTCGATACATTCACTTTCACATCAAACACTCCAAGTGGAGGAGTGTTTGCAGAAGGGCCGAAAGGGTCTTGCATATGGCATATGACTGGGCTAGACCCAGGGGTCTCAATGTTAACCCAGACAGAAATATGCCTGTTCATGAGGAATACGAAGGCGGGCCAATTTAACGCACCACGTTCCTTCAATAAGACGATTTCCATATCTGACAAGGTCAAATACTTAGATGTGATCTTGGACAGAAAACTGAATTGGAAGTGTCACATTCAGGAGCGTACAGAGAAGGTTCACAGATGTTGGCCACTATGTAGACGGCTCGAAATAGGGCCTGAATCCGAGGATAGTCCACTGTCTCTACAGGAGCGTGATTAGACCAATACTTACTTACGCATCAGTAGTTTGGTGGACTGCTACGGAGTAAAAGTGCAACATAAGGACCATACAACAGGTTCAGAGAACATGTTGTCTTGACTCATTGACATACAGCTATGAGATTTAAGGCGATGGGAGAATGGATTGATAATGGGAGCAGCTCATACCATCGCAATATAATCGAGGCGACGAAAGGAAACCTGGAAGGGAAGAAGTTTCCGATCGGATACCTGAGATGAACCGTGTAGTCGAGTGTGAGGTACTGCTGCCATCGGCAGAGTCTTGGATTGACGGAACCCTAGTATTGCCATCTGGAAGATCATGTTATACGGATGGATAAAAACTACAGGACAGAGTGGCCCTGGGGATCTACATTGAGAACCCAGGCACTGAGATCTGTTTTAGACTGCCTGACCATAAATACGGTCCTACAGGCGTAGGTAGGGGCGATCACGGAATGCGTGAAGTGATGTGGTGCTAACGCGAGGACGTCGAGTGTGAACATCTTTACCCACAGTAAAATTGCCATAAGGGCAACAACATCCAGGACGGTAAAGTCACGAACAATCTTGCAGTGTATGAAGGGGATTAACGCCTTCTCTTAGGATGGCAAAATCCGCATCTTTTAGGTGCCGGGCCATAATGGAGTCAGGGAAAATGAAAGGGCAGACGATTTGGCGGTGAAGGCCA
The DNA here is from genome assembly GCF_963082655.1 of Stomoxys calcitrans. Lineage (NCBI taxonomy): Eukaryota > Metazoa > Arthropoda > Insecta > Diptera > Muscidae > Stomoxys > Stomoxys calcitrans. The sequence goes on from NC_081553.1 coordinate 196,082,022, forward strand.
GAGCACTGCCGTCAATAAACTTGGTTAACCCTAAGCCTTTCGGGTCGACGCAGACCGAGTTAAGGGAGTGGGCAACGAAAGCGCATGCAACATTGTGGAACAGCGCAACGGTCGGTAGGACGGGGGATCCAGATCGTGAGAAGACGAGGCTATTACTGAAAGGAAGTAAAAAGGAGGTCGGTATAGCTATTGGTATCATAACGGGACACATAGGACTACGAGCTCACTTATGTAAAATCGGTGCAGCAATTGCCAACCTTCAACATCATCTTTACCACGTGAAATTCGTTTTGAATGAAATATTTTTTAAACCATTAATGGTATTTTTAAACGAAAATAAAACATTTTTCGGGTTAACGTACTACTTATTAAAACAAACAAACTATAGAAATCCTAACCTAAATTTTTTGGGTTGTTTCCTAAAAGTCTAAAATAATTTAACATAATAAAGCCTATAATATTATTTTAGATTCTCTATTAAAAAAAGGTTTTGGTTTTTTTTAAAGCATTTCAGTGCCATATACATAAAACTTTTTTTTTGAAAATAAGAAATTAGAAATGGTAAAACTAACCCCTCAATTTTTTCCTTTAAATATATTTACTAGTCATAAACAAAAATAATAATTATTTCTCCTAAAAGACCTACATTCATTTGCTTTAGATAAAAACAAAAACTACATTTAATCATATTTTGGTATATTACATACATTTGGGTCTCTAAGGTTTATAACATCTTTGGTATGATGGTAATTTTTTGAAAAGGAAACAATTTTATTGTTGTCTCTTATTCAATTGGTATTTGCAAAATAAAGAACAAAATTTTTTGTAAGTTTTTTTAAATGAATGCATCAGCAGAATGAGTTTTGTAATATTTAAAATTAAAATTAACAATATTTAAAAATTAAATTTTAAATTTAAACACATGCGTTGTATACATAAAAATCTCGGTTTATTTAAGCAATTTGTACAAATATTTTAAATGAATTATTTTATTTATATATTGATATAAAAATATATATATATATATATATATATATATATATCTGTTGCCCTTACAACAAACTGTACGTCCTAATATTTATAGGCTAAAAATCAATAGTTTAATATCTGAAATAAATTTTGAGCCAATTTTGGGCATATATATTCAAATGACACCTAATCTGTTGCGAAGGAAGCTGAGTTGGCATCCCTTAAGTCAACATAAGGTATCTTTTATTCATCATTGTTGGTTCCATTTGATGCAATAATTTCAATCGGTAAAAGAAAATTCGAACACCAACCTTCACCAAAGTCCCCCAACCAATATAGGTGTCAAAAGGTAGTTAGGAGTAGAGTAAGAATATGATATCTATATTTCCATGAAATTTTCACATATGGTAGAGTTTGGACCCCGTAAAAATAGAGTACATAATTTTGTGATATGCGCTAGGTGGTTGGACATTCTGCCTAGCCCCAATTGTCAAAAACCTTTGATCTCGGGAATGGGTGCATCGATTAAAGCGAAATTGTGTATGTCCCCTTATTACTTTACTTTACTTACTTGAATTGGCTGTGACAGAACATTTGTACCATTATCCGAACGTAGATCAGCATTTTAAGCGCCTCGATCTTCTGCGCTCATTCCAAAAATTCTGACACCAAGTTTCGAGGTGTTTCCCACCACTTGATCTTACCACCGGGTTTTGGTCGTCTTATGTCCCCTTATGGTAACCCAAAAACACAAAATTGGTATTAAACATTGGGGTAGGGGGACACCCTAACCCAAAACCCACTCAAACAGACATGTTTGCCGATCGGGACAATGTGAGCATAAAGTAAAAATATTTGAGAGTAGAGTACAAACTTGATATAAAAATTTTACCCTAAGCGTCGTGGGCGCTTCCCACCCCTAAAAATTACATGTTCACTTTTTTGGACAATATGGGGAGCAAATGAAAGGTAATTGGGAGTAAGATACGAAACATATATTAATATTCGTGGTCAAGTCCCAGTGGGGCCGTCCCACCCCAAAAATCTCCCAAACGGACATGTTGGCCAAAAGGTACTTGAGAGTAGAATACGAAACTTATATAAAAATTTTGGGTCTATTCCCAGGCGGGTCGCTCCACCCCAAAATGGGCATGTTCACCGAACGTGACAGTATGGGACCCAAACGAAAGGTACTTGAGGATAGCGTATGAAACTTGGGTTTATTCCGGGGGGGTCGCCCGCCCCAAAATTATGCCTCAGATGTAAATGTATACCAAACGGGGCAATAAGAAATTCTAAAGATTGGTTTTGAAGAGTTAAATACGAATATAAATTATTTTCAAATTTGGACCATGTTAAAAGGGGGCCGCTAACACTTCAGTGTGTAGCGAAGCACACAGAGTCAACCGAGGTCGTAGTTCACTCCAAGACGAATTTCGTTAAGGTCGTCCAAAATCAGTTGTTGTTCCAAAACCATTAATGCTGTGGGCAAACAGATATTGCAAGATCGTCGTGGGATCTATCGTGAGATTGAGACAACCTTAAGCATTAGTGGGACCAGCATACTTTCAATATTACAGGAACATGTGACCTTAAAAAAAAATTTGTTCGTGGTGGATCCCACACAATTTGTCAATCGCAACAAAATACTTATGTCGATTGGTCGAAAGAAATGCTCCAAAAGTACGAAACAACTGCATTTTAAGCACACAAAACATTGATTTGATGAGTTATCCGCCGTATAGTACTGACTTGGCACCGAATGACTTCTTTTTATTCCTGTACGTAAAAAATAAAATAAGAGGTCAACGTTTTTCGACACCTGAAGAAGCGGTTGATGCGTTCAGAATGCATGTTTTGGAGATACCTGTGCCAAAGTGCTTAGACAGTTGGTTCAAGCGCATGCCAAAGTGTATAAATCTTATTGGGAAATATTTTGAAAGACAATTAAGTTATTTTCGATGATTAATATTTGTTTTTATGTTCTCTAATCCCGAAATATAAAAGGTAACCCTCGTAATTGCCCTATTCAGGTTTGGTCGCCGTCCTTCCAACCGTTTCACTGTGCCCCATTGCTACATACGCGATCGTCGCTTACGCCCCTAACTCAAACATCATTGCCCCGAAAGGCTTTGGATTCACCAAGTGTACTGATGGCAGTCCTCAGATATTTTCGGCCAAATCGTTGGCCATTTCATTCCTCCCTACTGCGCTATGGCAAGGCGTTCAGACGATGCGTATAGTGATATCTTCAGAGAAAGTTGTAATATTCTTCTTACACTACAAGACTGTTTGTGATCTTACGTTGTTTTAGCTCTGGTGACCAGTTTACTGTCAGTTATTATGTTTACACACAACGTTCTCACCACTCCATCTCAAGCATTCCGTGATCGCCCGGATCTCCGCTTGCATAACCACATTATGGTCAGTCGGAAACAGATCTCAGTCCCTGGCTCTTCAATGTAGATCCCCCAGGCCCAATCGGAGACTGTGCCAGTGGCAGCAGTGTATCGCGATTACGATTCCCCAGGTACCCGATACGAAACCTCTTTCATTCCATCCAGATTTCCTACCACCGGCTCGATTACACCGCAATGGTGTCACCTGTTCCTATTCCTATACATACTCCGAACGCCTTAAGTGTTATAGCCGCACAGTCTCCAATGCCCCAGTAGGCTGGGCCATCGTAGCTCAGAGGTTAGAATGTCTGCCTTTGACGCTGAACGCCTGCGTTAAAATCCGGGCGAGAACATAAGTAAAAATTTTCAGCGGTGGTTATCCCACCTAGTGCTGGCGAGGTGTTTACCTTGGGTAATCAGCCATGTAAACTTCTCTACTAATTGGCGTCGCTCTGCCCCAAGCCGTTCGTACTCAGCAATAACAAGTAAAAGCGTGCTAAGTTCGGCCGGGCCGAATCTTATATACCCTCCACCATGGATCGCATTTGTCGAGTTCTTTTCCCGCCATCTCTTCTTAGGCAAAACAGGATATAAGAAAAGATTTGCTCTGCTATTAGAGCGATATCAAGATATGGTCCGGTTTGGACCACAATTAAATTATATGTTGGAGACCTGTGTAAAATGTCAGCCAATTGGAATAAGAATTGCGCCCTTTGGGGGCTCATGAAGTAAAATAGAGAGATCGATTTATATGGGAGCTGTATCGGGCTATAGACCGATTCAGACCATAATAAACACGTATGTTGATGGTCATGAGAGAATCTGTCGTACAAAATTTCAGCAAATCGGATAATAATTGCGACCTCTAGAGGCTCAAAAAGTCAAGATCCCAGATCGGTTTATATGGCAGCTATATCAGGTTATGAAACGATTTGAACCTTATTTGACATAGTTATTGAAAGTAACAATAAAAAAAGTCTTGCAAAATTTCACTCCAATCGGATAAGAATTGCGCACTCTAGAGGCTCAAGAAGTCAAGACCCCAGATCGGTTTATATGGCAGCTATATCAGGTTATGGACCGATTTGAACCATACTTGGTGCAGTTGTTGGATATCATATCAAAACACGTCGTGCAAAATTTCATTCAAATCGGACAGGAATTACGCACTCTAGAGGCTGAAGAACTCAAGACCCAAGATCGGTTTATATGGCAGCTATATCAGGTTATAAACCGATTTGAACCATACTTGGCACAGTTGTTGGATATCATAAGAAAACACGTCGTGCAAAATTTCATTCCAATCGGATAAGAATTGCGCACTCTAGAGGCTCAAGAAGTCAAGACCCAAGATCGGTTTTTATGGCAGCTATATCAAAACATGGACCGATATGGCCCATTTACAATACCAACCGACCTACACTAATAAGAAGTATTTGTGCAAAATTTCAAGCGGCTAGCTTTACTCCTTCGGAAGTTAGCGTGCTTTCGACAGACAGACGGACGGACGGACGGACGGACGGACAGACGGACATGGCTAGATCGACATAAAATGTCACGACGATCAAGAATATATATACTTTATGGGGTCTCAGACGAATATTTCGAGTAGTTACAAACAGAATGACGAAATTAGTATACCCCCCATCCTATTGTGGAGGGTATAAAAAGGAGGGGGACTATCATTGAACTTATTCTTGTATTGGGCAGCACTTCTTGATGTGAGAGAAGTATCCCCGCTGGTCTTTAATAGAGTGTCCGCTGGTCTTTAATAGAGAGACCTGATTCTCATCGCCCGCTTAAGCCAATACATCATGTTCTCCAAATCTGTTGTATTGCCTTAATGTTGCACTTTTTCTTCATCGCAGTCCACCAAACTACCGATGTGTGAGTTAGCATTTGTCTTCTCCTTATCTTATCCTGTAGAGCTAGTGTAGTATATTCGAATTCAGGCCCAATTTAGAGTCTACGGCCCATCTTCATATTGGCAAACATCTGTGAGCCATCTCAGTAAGCTCCTGCGACACTCCCAGTTCAGTTTCCAATCAAAGAAATCTTCTTATTATTAGACCTTGTCGGATATCGTTATAGTTTTGTTGAGGAAACGTGTCGCGTCAAATTGGCTCACGTTTGTCCCCTCCTGGCAGATTTCAGTCTTCTCTGGGTCAAATTTCAAAGTCCTAGGTCAAGCTCAGTCGTATGCCATCTCCAAGAGACATTTGACTTTTCTGTACATCGGTTTCGGATACCTACCCTTTAGAAGTTTTTTAATATCATCGTAGCATTAAATCCCCCCTCAGTCAGGAACCGTAATATGTGATTAAGAGGTGGTCTTCTATAGCAGTGACCATAAAATGCCTCCTTATCTTTATGTCATAAGACCCACAATTTATCCCCTATTCCCTTATCATATTTCAATGCATACCGCTATAGTGTACATCATGGTATCGAAAGGCTTTTCATGGCTTCGAGTAGAAACGACGTAAAAATTAAAGGTCTATTAACCTTTGCCCTCTGGCAGGCGTTTGGAGTACATGCATGTCGTAAGCACACTGTGGATTTAGCGGCCCGATGGGCACCAAGGTGTTCCGCCTCCTTCTGTATTAACGCCGGAAATATTCTATCAGGTCCGGGTGACATAAATGTTCCGAAGCTCCTTAAAACTTCCTTTACCATAAAGTCTACAATGATAAGCCTTCGATCAACCTCTCTGTTCCAAGATTCCGGTGATTCAACGTCCTGTGGCATCCTGCGGAAATGCGTTTTCATCAAAAGCGTGAACATGCCCCCCTATTTTCGTTTAGATTAGGTTAGGTTGAAAAAAGGGTGCAAATATAAATCCGCACCATGCTACTATGGACATACACCTACGCCAGCAATCGGCTTATTGTGCGCTCTAAAATCTAAAAAGTAACCTCGAAAAAGAAAATTATGATTTAGGAATTCCGTGGTACTTACAAAATTGTTAATTGTTTCCCATGCCACTCCCCTAAGTTGGTTCATGTGTGGTATAGTGTCACCACCTATGTGCTGGTATCTGTTAGAAGCCGTGCAATGACAAGGGAAATGCTCCTAATGTCTCATCATCTTCCCCGCATGCCCTACACATGCTATCACTTTTTTTTTTTTTTTTGTTTTTTTTTTTTTTTTTTTTTCTTTTTTTTTTTTTTTCGATTTTCACCTGTTGTGGTCGTGTTATCAAAGCGCTCCGTTCGTATACAAAATACAATATAAACATAACATACCATCACCATTAAAAGTAGTGCAAAAAATTCCTTACACTCCTGGGTAGTGCATCGATTATTATCTCTTCTCGGGAATTGTCGGGTGTGCACAGAAACGGCAAAACATTTTGCAAAAGAAAAACACACTTGGATGCAAAAGAAATTCACCACTAGTGAAAAAACTCAAAATTACGATTAAAAAACAAACTATATCTGTCCCTTGTGATAAGAAATAAAACAACAGCAGCTGATCTTGTTTCTCAGTCTGACAGTCAAATGGTGTTGCCAGACTTAGTTCAAACAACTGTGGTGGTGTTCATGACTTTAAAGAAAATATACATATAGTCACCCTGTTATTAACGGTCACTGTATTTAAAATTTAAAATGAGTTTTAATAACCCGCCTCCTGGCGGAGGAACGCCTTTACGAGGTAATAGAATACAGATTATTCAGAATGAAAACACTATGTTAAAGCAGCAAATTCATGAAATGCAGCATTCTATTGATAACATTCTTGCTGAACTACAACATTTGAAGCACGAAAACATTGCCCTTAAAGAACAATTGCATTCCAATAACGATTTTCAACATGAAAGATATAGTGATAGCGCTTCCATGGTTGATGAAAACATCGTAAACTATGATCAAAACTCCGAAGAGGAACAAAACGTGAATGTAAATGCTCATCAATATGTAACAGATGAAGAGGAACTAGAAAGGGAAACTAATTGGATCGTCCAGAGGTCAAAAAAGAACAGATCAACTGCTAACAAAGTCAACCAAGACCAAGGTAATAAACAATACAACCCACCTAAAACTAATAGTGAAAACAACAATATAAATAAACAAAACGCAGTGAAACAAGGATGGGTTGATAAACCTCCTCCAATTAATGTTGTAGGAGTAACTAGCTATGAAGGAATAAAAAACATTCTAAAATCTGCAAATGTCCAAAATGTTACTATTACTTCTTTGAACAATAATGTGTGGAAAATTAACACTTCTGACTCAACAGGGTACAGAAACTTATCAGCAACATTAAATTCAATGAAATTCGAATGGTACACATATGAAAATAAAACAGAGAGGCCAAACAAAGTAATTATAAGAGGCCTCCACCATACATGCACTAAAGAAGACATCATAGAAGATCTTCAAAACAAAGGCTTCAATCCCCTTGATGCAGTTAACATTTTAAAGAAAGAGAGAAAAGAAGAAAGCAACTCTTATACATACAGAAAACTGCCTATATTTCGAGTCACTTTCCACAGAGATGATAACATGGAAAATATCTTTAAAATTACTAGCATTCTCAACTTAAGAGTTAAAGTAGAAGCGGTACGTGCACAAACGAGATTAATTCCGCAGTGCAAAAGGTGCCAGGGATTCAATCATACTAAACGATATTGCCAAAAGGAGGCGAGATGTGTTAAATGTGCTGGTAAACACGACACAGAAAACTGTGAAAAGCCTAAAACAATAGTTCCAAAATGTATTAACTGTAAAGGTAACCACCCAGCCAGCTATAGAGGTTGCGAAGTGGCAAAGGAACTGCAAAAAATGAGAAATAAAACTAGACTCATGAAAGAGGGAACAAGAAAAATTCAGGATAACGAAGAACCACTGGGAACACGTACAAGAGACCACCAATTGCTACAACCTCAATATCAAAACCAAACCTTCCAAAGACTCCAACAAGCACGTGTCCAACAACCATTTCAAGGAATGAACCGGCAAAACATGCAACCAAAAACTTTTGCAGAGGCTTTGAGCCCAAACAACGCACAAAATGCAACAGATAATTCATTGATCTTAAACGAAATCCTAAAAAATATGCAAAAAATTAATCGCCGTTTGGATGATCAAGCGGTATTAAATGAAAAATTAATAGATAAAATAAACGCTATCATAATAAACGCGCAAAATATAGTCCCACAATAATGGCTACTCTGCGAATAACAACATGGAACTGTAATGGCTTAGTGAGCCGCATTAATGAAATAGAATATTTTCTCAACGACCACAAAATTGATATATTATTAATCTCAGAAAGCCATCTGACTAGACATACACATGTCAGTGTCAAAGGGTACATGATTTATAATGCAGTTCATCCTTCCCAAAGACCGAGAGGAGGAGCCTCAATAATAATCAAAAATAATATTGAACACCAAGAAGAAGAGAAAATAGAGAATGAAATGTTTCAAATTGCATGTGTATCAGTGAGCTTAAAAAATAATAAGACCTTTAAAATATGTGCTATCTATTCACCTCCAAGGCATAACATTAAAAGCGAACACTACATTGAAGTTTTAAAAGGTTTTCAAAATCACTTTATATTAGGAGGAGATTTCAATGCTAAAAACAAACTCTGGGGTTCTAGATTAACTACACCCAAAGGACACCAACTTCACAAAGCATGCAGAGCTCTAAAATGTGAGATATATTCAGGAAACGAGCCTACGTATTGGCCATCGAATGAGCAACGTATTCCAGATTTAATTGATTTTTTTGTTACTAAAAATATACCTAAAAACTTTATTTACATTGAGAACACAGCTGCATTATCATCATCGGATCATTCTGCAGTGATAATGACCGTCAGTGATAATTTTATCGAAAAAGAAACTCCAAGTTTTCTCTCGAATAATCGTACTAACTGGCAATTTTTCAAATATATATTGTCTGAGAAAATTGAACTAAAGATTCCCCTTAGAACCAAAGATCAAATTGATGAAGAGTTGACAAGCTTCATCAACGCAATACAAACGTCTGCATGGGAAAGTACTCCTACTACAAGTCATACCAACACTACTGGCACATATCCGAAGGAAATTAGAGACCTTTTATCGAAGAAAAGAAAAGCTAGGAAGAAATGGCAAAGAGAAAGAACAATCGAAAATAAAAGAACATTGAACAGGCTTGTTAATGAACTCAAACGCATCACACAGGAGTCAAAAAATAAGGCTATGTCTAGATACTTAGGAAACCTAACAGCAACCAAAGAAACCAACTACAATCTATGGAAGGCCACGCGGCAATTAAATCAAGCTTCCCCAACCATTCCACCACTTAAAAATGTAGATGGATCATGGGTAAAAAAAGCTGAAGAAAAAGTAGATTTGTTTGCAAATTATTTTAGCAACATATTTAAACCACTTGAATGTAGGTCTGACAATGAAGAAACTTATAAATTAGAAAAATGTGACAACCAAGTCATTAAACCAGCTACAATTAAAGAGCTAGAAAATCTCATCGCCAAAGATCTGAGCGCTAAGAAATCTCCAGGTTATGACTTAATAACAACCAAAATTCTTAAAAAGCTTCCACATATAGCTGTTAAAAAGCTTTTATTTATAATAAATGCATGTTTTCGTCTGCGACATGTTCCATTAGAATGGAAAGTTGCAGAAGTTATCGTAATCAAGAAACCTGGAAAACCTGATCATGAAATAACATCATACCGTCCGATATCGCTACTACCGGTTATGTCAAAGATATTTGAAAAGTTGCTATTAAAAAGATTGCGTCCCTTATTAACAAGTAGGCTTCTCATACCTGACCATCAGTTTGGATTCCGAAATAATCATTCAACTATACAACAAGTTCACCGAATAGTTGATATAGCCGAAAGAGCCATTGAAAATAAACTCGTCTGCTCTGCCGTGTTTTTAGACGTGGGACAAGCATTTGACAAAGTTTGGCACCAAGGGCTCTTAACCAAACTTCATAACGATCTCCCAAAGGAATTTTATGAAATCTTGGAATCATACTTAACCAACAGACACTTTCGAGTAAAAATAGAAAATAATTATTCAAAACTGAAACCAATAAAGGCTGGAGTACCTCAGGGGAGTGTCCTAGGCCCTGTTTTATACCTTCTTTACACCAGAGATATACCAAACCCGCCTGATGCAACAATTGCAACATTTGCCGATGACACTGCAATTCTTACGACTGCCAATAGTGAAATTGAAGCTACAAATAAACTTCAAGCAGCTCTGTCGGACATTTTACTTTGGATAAACAAATGGAGGATGAATCTAAATGAAAACAAGTCAATCCACATACTTTTCACAAACAAAGAGCTTCGTTATTTACCATTATATCTAAATGGTAAAGTAATACCATTCGCAAACACAGCAAAATATTTGGGAATGACCCTAGACACTAAAATTAAATGGAAAGAGCACGTGAAGAAAAAAAATAAGGAAATAAAAATAAAATTCTCAGAGCTGTACTGGATGCTAGTGGACAATAGAATATCGATTCAAAACAAACTTCTTTTGTATAATCAAATGATTAAACCAATATGGACCTACGGAATACAACTTTGGGGTTGCGCTGCCAAGAATGAAGTAGAAAAGATTCAAAAAACCCAAAATTTAATCCTTCGTACCATTGCTAATGCACCTTGGTACATACGAAACACCGATCTGCACAGAGACTTGGGAGTGAGGACAATATCAGAGGAAATATCCATTCACGCCCTGAAACATGCGAACAAGTTACATAGTCACGTTAACTCTGACTTAAATAATATTGTTCGAAACTATCCAGCCACCAGAAGACTTCAAAGAACTATACCAATGGATCTAGTCCCTTAAGAGGCCCTAAATCCCAAGAACTAGGATGTAGTTACTGAACTATTTCCACAAAATGAATTCGAACTAGGCTAAATTCTCTAGTTTGTATTATTTATCTATACGCTATCTTAAAATTACTAGATGAGTGTAACTCAGTTGTAATGAAAATAAATAAAAAATAAAAAAAAAAAAATCACTTGCCACACTGATTTTACATAAGTGAGGACTGTCCCGTCATAATTCCAATAGCTATACTGACCTCCTTCTTACTTCCTTTCAGTAATATCGTCGTCTTTACACGATCTGGATCCCCCACGCTACTCTTAACTCGGACTGCGTCGACCCGAAAGGTTTCGGGTTAACCAAGTTTATTGACGGCAGTCCTCTGACCTTCGCTTACCTTCACATAAAAATGTGAAATTTGTATGCATACAGTGTAAAATCGCTTCATGTTAAAACCCTTCCTTAGAAATTTTAGTGCTCAAAAATTTTATTAACTTGTGTTTTTAAACTTAAAACATATTCAAACCTTCTTTTCAAATTTCTGGAAATTGCTAATTTTTCCATAAACATTCCATTAAGGAAAAGGGGCAAACTTCTCACATATCAATGAGTGCTGTCCGAGGTTTTAAGCTCAACCATAAGGGACCTACTTTTATAGCCGAGTCCGAAGGGTGTGCCGCAGTGGACACTTCTTCAGGGAGAAGTTTTTACATGGCATAGTACCTCACAAATGTCGCCAGCATTAGGAGGAGGATGACAACGGCTGAAAATTTTTTTCTGATGTTTTCACCAGGATTCGAACCCAGGCGTTCAGACGGATATGTTAACCTCCCTTTCCAAACTATTATTGCCATCTGTATGTCACCAGTACACCTTACACTAGTTTCACTTCTTACAGTGCTGCGAGAATCTACAATCCGTCGAGGAGTATTCGGCCCAAATTGTGTCCATGGTTACTTATAAGAATAGGCAACACATTATAGGCGTTTAAAGTAGAATATTTTCTATAAAAAAACTTTAATTGGAAGATATATTTAAGTTCACTTAACAGATTTACGTTTTAATGTTCATTGGACTGCTGAAATATCTTTAAAAACCATGTCTCAAATATTTGTACAAATTGCCGGTTAGGTTATTTTTATTCCTTTTCCAAGATATCTTACGCTACATTTTTCAACTCCAATAAAAATGAAAAATTTCTTTTGCCTATCCTAAAACAATAAACCGAAAAAATTCTAAAACCTACTACAACCAACAAATCTCAAATCTTTAGCGAATTGGAGTCATATGATCAACAGCAAATTTACGAAGATTACTACGCTATGCCTCCGCCACAAAATCCACCTCCAAGATCTAGATCTGTGCCACGTTATCCGCATGAAAGACCACCACATGTGCAAGATCCCAATTATTATAGTTATGGAGGCGGCCAGTTACCACCACCTTTGCCGCCATCTCATCCTCACCATCAGCATCAGCAACAACAACAACAACAACATCCTCAACAACAGTATTACAATGAAAACGACATGCCACCACCTTTGCCACATAAAATCAAAAAGAAATCAGTTTTGAAAAGTCCTCTTACAGCGCTAAAAAATGCTTTTATGAAAAGTACACGTCCTTTAAGGCGTATTAATAGTCTGGTTGATCCAGACCGTAAACCCAGTAAATCAGCTTTGAAAAGGCAAAACTCCATGCTAGAGAGGGGCATGCAAAGACCCTACTACCCCGATGAGTATCCCACCTATCCGGCGGGTTTTGATGATCGCTACTATGGAGGGCGTGGCAGAAGTGTACCAGCCAGTGCCATGAGAGGAGGAGGTGGAGGAGCTGGTAGGGAGCAACAGTATTATGATCAACTTCCACCAAATGCCTATGGCTATCCCTCACCGGATGTCATGAATAGCACCTATCAAAATTTGGGCGAAGAAGACATTTATGGGCACATGGGCACAGTACCAGGCCGAGAACAACGCCTAGCAAGAGAACATCCTCCCTACGATCCTTATGGCTTTTCAGATCAGGATGATATTTATGCCAATAGAGCTTGCATAGATTTAGAGAGAAGGCATATGGAGGCTGCCCAAAATCGCAATGGCAAACGAATAGTGAGACGCCATAGTACCACCACAGCAGATCGCGCTCATGGACGCAGACCTCATGCAGCTATGGCCGCAAGTCCCCAGACAAACAGTTATGAACAGGATGATATCTATCAAAGTAAACAGGGAGCCTATATGCTGGACAATCAGCGCAGGGCTCCCAACTCTGAAGTCATGGCTCGCCGCAGATTCTATCCGGGAGCGGCCAATGAGCAGGCGGAAATCCATGAACCTGTTTATCAGTCGCGTCGCGAAATGCAACGTGAAATGCAAAGGAATCATTTGTATCAAACTAAAAAGGAAATGCAAGATCGCATATCTCAGGGCAAGCGGGAAATGGAGAGGGAGTTCAGTCCCCAAAGTGGTAGCCAATCGGAAAAAGATGATAAGTCTGAAAAAGAACCCATCTATCAGTCGCGCCGAGACATGGTTAAAGAGAGTGCCTTGAAAACACGAGCCCAATTAAGGGATCAGATATACCAGACTAGGCGAGAAGCTTTGGACAGCATGGCGGAGCCATCGTATATCTCCAAAAGGGACATGGGAAGACCAGAGCCCATTTATGAGACAAAAGAGGAGAGTATTTTACAATCACGAGAAAATGAAACGGATGAAAAGAAAGAGAGCAAAACAGAAATTAATACCCAGGCAGAAATTAATCATGAAGGGGGAGCAGCAGGTTCAGATCGTTTAAGTCCCAGCGATTTGCAAAAATCTTCCGACACTGTCATTGAAATGTCAGCTGCAGAGAAGAGTGCTCCCTTGGCTCAGAACGATGAAGATGATTTGGAAATGGGCGGGGTCTCCAAAGATTTCGATAGAACCGACATGCATACCATCATAGAGAACAAACACAATCAGGGTATGTTGGAGCAAACCGACATGGAGGCAAATGAGACGAATGACACCCAGGATATATCCGATGATGTTTTTGAAATACCTCAAGCGGTTTCATCCCCATTGGTAGTGGAAGGCCCTCCCATAGAACCATTGGAGCCACCCAAACCCACATTGCCTCTAACGCCACGATCTTCGAGAGCCCCATTTCATATATCGAATATTCTGAAGAGAACTGGGCCACCGCCTCTGAAGAAATTAAGCGACAGCCGAACATCTATAGAAACCCATTACACCTCCCAGGCCAGTTTGCCAGTGGGTCCACCTAATGCCACCAGTACACCTTACACCAGTAACATGTCCCTGCCCATTGCTGGACCAGTGCCCACCTCGGCACCAGCAGCGGCCAGCTTACCTGGCAAAGGTTCATTTCCCACTGTGCCGAGAGAACCTTCCACCTGTCGTGGCATATTCGACTCAAATGGCGGCACTTTGGCCGATAATGTATGGAATGTTTCATTGCATATACCACCGGGAGCCATAGCTCCGGGAGTTCGGCAAGAAATCTATTTCACCGTTAGCGATCCACGTATGGGTCAAGCTGTTGGTGGCCCACCATTGGATATGGAAAATGGTTTGTTCTAATTCTGCTCTACTACCTCACCTATAAACATTGTGACTTTCTAGCAATTTTCTTCCGTTTTTTTTTTTTTGTTTTTGTTAAATTTTAAATTATTATTTTTTTTATGTTTCTAAAAATAATTGTTTTTTGTTTTGTAAATTTTTATGAAAAGAAAGATATTTTGTCGTTTTTTTATTGTTTATTTTGCATACCATTTGATATAATTTCTTATATTTTCCTCTCTGTTTAGATATTAACATTTATATAGGGCATGCTCCTTGTGGTGTATTGTTCTATTTATGATACAAAATTATATAACATTATATAACACTTGTGTTATGTCTTAAGAAATTTGCATGCATAATATTAAGCTAATATTTTACTAACCTTCTTCGTTTTGTTTACATTGCCGCACGTATAATTTTTTTTAATCGAATATTTAATCCCTTATTTACCAGTCATGCATTTTCGTATCCAGAGGTACCGCGGTATTTCATTTTCTTTAGCTTAGGTTAAATTAGTACCCCCAAAGCAAGGAGGACCATTATTGGACTATTGTTATGCCCTAGGGGAAAGAAGGAACTTGTGCTCTCAAGCAGGACTGCGGAGTCTGACCCTCGAATTTCGACCCCCGGTCGGGGCCTAACTCGAAGAATGCAGTTCGGAGTTGTGGTAAGCGTGCTCACTTCCGAACCAAACTCCGACTCCGGCTCAATAATCGGTTTCCGACTTTGACTCCGGCTTCAAATCCTCGACTCAGCAGCCCTGCTCGCAAGATCATACACAAAAATACTAAATAAGAAAGTAGAGAGTCCACGCTTGTCGCTAAATTTAGTTGAAGGGCACAATTTTATCATACATACCAAAGTTCTGTCAGACCAGCAAAAATTGAAGCTCCTAGCAACCGAACAAGGATAATCAGGTTATAAACTGATTTGGACCGTACTTGGCACAGTTATTGAAAGTCGTAACAGAACATCGCATGCAAAATTTCAGCCAAATCGGACAAAAATTGGGGCTTGTAAGGACTTAATAAGTTAAATCGGCAGATCGGTTTATATGGGAGCTATACCAGGCTAAGACCTATTTGCACTTTACATAGTATAGTTGTTGAAAGCCATAACAGAACACAGCATGCAAAATGTCAGTCTAATCGGGCAAACATTGCGGCTTGTAAGGGCCTAAGAAATTAAATCGGGGGATCGGTTTACATGGGAGCTATATCAGGTAATATTCCGATGTTGACCGTACTTGGCACAGTTGTTACACCGTATGCAAAATTTCAGCCAAATCGGAAATTGTGGCTTCCAGTGGCTCAAGAAGTCAAATTGGGAGATAGGTTTATATGGGAGTTACATTAAAATCTGAACAGATATGGCCCATTTGCAATCACTAACGACCTACATCCGTGTAAAACGCACTGCTACAACAACAATAACCTACATCAATAGTATGTATCTGTGAAAAATTTCAAGCGGCTAGCTTTACGCATTCGACCGCTATTGTGATTTCGACAGACGGACATGAAGAAACTGTCACCGATGAGCGTATGGTCCAGTCGGCCAATTCAGGGTTCTACAGAACTACAGAACAGGAATCAGTGTCTGAAATGAATTCAGGCACAGAAACAGATGTTTACCCATTATTCTGTGTCTTCTCACAATTGTGGATCTGTGACATAGAAGGTGCTTGACCGTCTCCAACATCTCCTCGTCAACGCATACCCTGCAGAAGGGCGCCTTTTCTTGTCTTCATCGCGACGTTAAAGTCCTGACGTTGCAATGACCAATCAGGATTCCTATTAGCAGTCCAAAGTCGTGCTTCTTCAGCCCCAGGATAAGCGATGTCCAGTTTCGGGAAATATTCGGCCACAGGGTCAAGGCCATCCTTGAACCCAAGGCGTCAGTCCACGTCCCATTCGCTCGGCCGTGATAAAAAAGTCCACCCTACCAAGAAGATCGCTCAGGGGAGGGCACACAGATTCAGGAGTACGATCCGCGCTTATCAGAGATCCATACCAAAGAACTGCATGAGACCTAAAGTTTGGAACTCAATAGCCAGGTGGTCTGATCTCAAAGAAATGGCGGATGCAATGGAAATGTCTGGCGAGCTGCTGTACCTCCACGTAATTCTAGTGGGGGTATCCTCATTCACCGTGCCAAACGTGGAGCCTTCAATCTGCTCTGCCAAAGCTATGCCCCGCTAGTCGTTATCTATGGGAGAATGCCACGAAATGTGATGCGCATTAAAGTCTCCTTGTTTGTAACTACTCGAAATATTCGTCTGAGACCCCATAAAGTATATATATTCTTGATCGTCGTGAAATTTTATGTCGATCTAGCCATGTCCGTCCGTCTGTCCGTCCGTCCGTCTGTCTGTCGAAAGCACGCTAACTTCCGAAGGAGTAAAGCTAGCCGCTTGAAATTTTGCACAAATACTTCTTATTAGTGTAGGTCGGTTGATATTGTAAATGGGCCATATCGGTCCATGTTTTGATATAGCTGCCATATAAACCGATCTTGGGTCTTGACTTCTTGAGCCTCTAGAGTGCGCAATTCTTATCCGATTGGAATGAATTTTTGCACGACGTGTTTTGTTATGATATCCAACAACTGCGCCAAGTATAGTTCAAATCGGTCCATAACCTGATATAGCTGCCATATAAACCGATCTGGGGTCTTGACTTCTTGAGCCTCTAGCGTGCGCAATTCTTACCGATCAGAATGAAATTTTGCACGTCGTGTTTTGTTATTATATCCAACAACTGTGCCAAGTATGGTTCAAATCGGTCCATAACCTGATATAGCTGCCATATAAACCGATCTTGGGTCTTGACTTCTTGAGCCTCTAGAGTGCGCAATTCTTATCCGATCAGAATGAAATTGTGCACGACGTGTTTTGTTATGATATCCAACAACTGTGCTAAGTATGGTTCAAATCGGCCCATAACCTGATATAGCTGCCATATAAACCGATCTGGGGTCTTGACTTCTTGAGCCTCTAGCGTGCACAATTCTTATCCGAATGGAATGGAATTTCGCACGACGTGTTTTGTTATGATACCCAACAACTGTGCCAAGTATGGTTTAAATCGGTTCATAACCTGATATAGCTGCCATATAAACCGATCTTGGGTCTTGACTTCTTGAGCCTCTAGAGGGCACAATTCTTATCCGATTTGAATGAATTTTTGCATATCCAACAACTGTGCCAAGTATGGTTGAAATCGGTCGATAACCTGATATAGCTGTCATATAAACAGATCTGGGGATTTGACTTCTTGAGCTTTTAGAGGGCGCAATTCCTATCCGATTTGGCTGAAATTTTGCATGACGTATTTTATTTTTACTTTCAACAACTGTGTCAAATAAGGTTCAAATCGGTTCATAACCTGATATAGCTGCCATATAAACCGATCTGGGATCTTGACTTCTTGACCCCTAGAGGTCGCAATTATTATCCGATATGCCTGAAATTTTGTACGACGGATCCTCTCATGACCATCAACAAACGTTCTATAGCCCGATACAGATCCCATATAAATCGTTCTCTCTATTTTACTTCGTGAGCCCCAATGGGCGCAATTCTTATACGAATTGGCTGAAATTTTACACAGGTCTCCAACATATAATTTAATTGTGGTCCGAACCGGACCATATCTTGATATCGTTTTAATAGCAGAGCAACTCTTTTCTTATATCCTTTTTTGCCTAAGAAGAGATGCCGGGAAAAGAACTCGACAAATGCGATCCATGGTGGAGGGTATATAAGATTCGGCCTGACCGAACTTAGCACGCTTTTACTTGTTTTCACTTATTTTTTTCCCATCCCACTGTGCGTTGGAGCATTTCCTGACTCATCGCGGCTAACAGTCTCTGGCACTTAGGTGGGGACAGAATACTGGACTTCAACCAACTATAAGATTTTGTTATAGGACGCATTCATTGTTGCAAAAACATTTGATATTCTCGGGTGAAACAGCAAGCAAAAGTTTGTTAAAATAGCAGGCATTACTGTACAGCAAAATTTTATGTTTGTTGCATAATGACAAATGTTTTTGAGTGTATGAAAATGGTCCACCCTGTAGGCCTCGACATTAGAATTTTAACATACATGTTACTCGTATTTCGATAAGTAAAGATTTTTATACCCTACACCACCGCTGTGGTACAGGGGATTATAGATTTGTGCAATTGTTTGCAACGCTAAGAAGGGGAAAAGCTACACCTACCGATAAGTATACTGATTGGCTTAGAATCCTGATTCGATTTAGCTATGTCCGTCTGTCTGTATTTCCATGTATTCTTGTAATCAAGGTACATGTCGCATTTGTTTTCCGATTTTCACAAAATTTTGCATAAGTGTCTTTTTTGGTCCAAGGACGAGCGCTATTGATTTTGAAAAAAATCGGTCCAGCTTTACATAAAGGTCCCATATATATCTTTCATCCGATGTAACCTTTTAAAGCTGTAGAAGCCACAACTTTGGTCCGATCTTTACCCCTATTGGCATGAGAAGTTTCGTGTGACGTCGTAATACATGTGCAAAATTTCGTCTAAATCGGTTCAGATTTGGATATAGCTCCCATATAACTTTCATCCGATTTGACCTATTAAGGCTGTAGAAGACACAATTCTGGATTTTTACCAAATTTGGCACGAAGTGCTTTTTGTGACGTCTCAATATGTGTGTAAAATTTCATCAGAATCGGATCTGATTTATATATAGCTCCCATATATATCTTACATCCGATATGCCCTTTTAAAGCTGGGAGAGCCACAATTTTGGTCCGATCTTTACCAAATTTAGCATGAGAAGTTTCGTGTGACGTCTTAATACATGTGCAAAATTTCATCTAAATCGGTTCAGTTTTGGATACAGCTTCCATATAACTTTCATCCGATTTGACCTATTGAGGCTGTAGAAGACAAAACTTTCGTCCGATCATTACCAAATTTGGCACGAAGTGCTTTTCGTGACGTCCCAATATGTGTGCAAAATTTCATCAGAATCGGATCAGATTTATATATAGCTCCCATATATATCGTTCATCCGATATGCCCTTTTAAAGCTGTAGGAGCCACAATGTTGGTTCGATCTTTACCAAATTTCGGTTCAGATTTGGATATTGCTCCCATATAACTTTCATCCGACTTGACCTATTAAGGCTGTAGACGACACTCTTTGGCACGAAATGCTTTTTTTGACGTCCTAGTATGTGTGCGAAATTTCATCAGAATCGGATCAGTACTATATATAGCTCTCATATATATCTTTCATCCGATATGGTCTTTTAAGGCTGTAGAAGGCACAATTTTTGTCCGATCTTTACCAAGTTTGGCACGAAGTGCTTTTTTAACGTCCTAGTATGTGTGCGAAATTTCATTAGAATCGGATCAGATCCATATATAGCTCACATATATATCTTTCATCCGATATGCCCTTTTAAAGCTGTAATAGCAACAATTTTGGTCCCAACTTTATGTTTTATTTGACGTCGCACTACATGTAAACATTTTTTATCAAAATCTAACCACATTTAGGTAAAAATTCTATATATATATTTTATGTGTTTTCACTTTTTCATGACACGCAATACTGGTGCAAAATTTCATCAAAATCGAATCAGATTTAGATAAAACTCCCATATATATCTTTTATGCGTTTTGATTTTTAAGGTTGTAGAAGCCACAATTTTCGTACCATCACAAGAAATTCGTACAAGGTTCTTCTACTCGATATTTCAATAGGTATGCAAAATTAAAGGCTGACTAGATTTTGAAATAATTGCTATATTAAAAGTATTACGTAGACTCTCTGGTGTGCGGTATCATATAGTCGGCACCGCCCGACTTTTGCCTTTTCTTGCATACTGTGTGTATAATGTTTTACTATCATCGCATGTTTAAATGTTTCCAAAAAATTTTTATATTTCAACTTTTTTAATACTTTACTTACACCTTATAAACAACACACACAAAACTTTTTTATTACACATAACACTCTTATTTTGCATTAAATATTTATGTCTATATAAATCAACCTAAATTATATTTTTAAATAATATTTTTATTTCTCCCCCTTTCTTAGGTGAAACCATGCTCTCACCTCTTGTAATGTGCGGACCCCAAGGTCTGGAATTTCTAACACCTGTTACCCTTAATATACCCCACTGTGCGGGAAAGACAACATCTTTGGGTCTGGCCTTAAAGGCAACGGATAGTGAAAAAAATATTCATACCGAATGGGATAACATCGATTTACCAAGTAATGCGGCAGCCCATACAGTATCTGTAAAAGTAGATCATTTCTAAGGAAGTCTAAGGAACCCCCTCCCATGCGAAATTACAAAAGAATTAAACGAAACATATATAAGTTATTTTTGTTTTTAAGTTATTTACCCATGCATAAAAAACATAATTATTGTATTATTCGAATGTACATAGACCATATATTAGAATATCGTATCAACTATGTTTAATGATTATTACTATTATTTTTTAAAACAAATTGTTTTATAGTTTTAAAGACAAAATAATCTATTGCTAAATGGAAAATGAACTGGACAAAGAAAGTTCTTTTTGAAGGAATGTTACTTAGACCTTTAGCTTTAAAGGGTCATTGAGGAACTCTTTTTTCAAAAAGGAACTAAGAGAATTTTTATTTAACTTAACTCAACATATAACGAACGACTTTCAAATCTTGACATCATACAAACATTTGAAACGAAACAACATTTATTAAACGCAGAGAAAGTTCGAAGCAATCCCTCGAATATATAGAAAAGTCCTATTACATATAGCATGTATTTTGTAAATATTTTTATTATTGAAATATTCGTATATACATATTTTTTTTTTTGTTTTTATAGTTAAACTCTTAAAACATTTGGAATGAAACAAAAAGAATTAAACTGCAAATATTTAAGTTCCATTCACTGTTTCTTAATTTTAAGCATTTTAAATGTTTAATGTATTTGTGTACATCTATGTATGTTTATTTAGTTCCATTTGCACTTGTATTTTTTATAATTACTATTATTATTATTTGATGATGATTGTATATGCTTTAAATATTTTTAAACTCGAATTACTATGCTGTTTACTCAAAAAAAAAAAAAAAACGAAATAAAAATATTGAAATGACTAATTATAAGCATTAAAAATTCAGAATGTAATGTCGTCATATTAAATTTTATTGTAAAACAATCTCGAATGAAAGAATGATAAAAACTAATGATGAATAACCGTTGTAATACGAGTAACCATTAATTATTCTATTTACCACATAACTACACACATAATGTTTTTTCACATTTATACACATTTACATGCGAATACATACATACATGCCCCCACTTCAGACATAATAATAAATAAATCAATAAAATACATGGAAAAGCTTCAATAAAAAATATATAAAAATTAAAAAAAAAAAAAAATATCAATATTTACTAAATTTCGTGTTTTGTTTCACTGTCAAACATCTGCAGTTTGGTCTATAACTTTACCATGAATCGTCTTACAAACGAACAACGCTTGCAAATTATTGAATTTTTATTATCAAAATGAGTGCTCTATTAAGAAAGTTCATCGAGCGTTTCTTGCATCCATCAACGAAGCTCATTTTCGGCTCAATGAGTACGTTAAATAAGCAGAATTGCCAATTTTAGAGTGAAGATCTGCCAAAAGCATTGCAAGAGCTACCAAAGCATTCAGAAAAAGTCGCAGTTTGGTTAGGTTTATGGGCTGATGGCATCGTTGGACCGTACTTCTTCAAAGATGATGAAGCGTAACGTAACTGTGAATGATGAGCGCTACCGTGAGATGATATCCAACTTTTTTTTTGCCCAAAATGCAAGAGCTTAACTTGCATTAAATGTGGTTTCAACAAGACGCTGCCACATTCCACATAGCACGCGTAACTAGAGATGATTTTCTACCGGGTAAATACCCAATGCAGCCATTGATTTGTGAGAAGTTTGCCCCTGTTCCCTAGTGGAATGTTCATCTGCCAAATTTGCATTTGCAAATACCCAATGCTTGGGTATTTATCCAATAAATACCCAATGCTTGTGATACCGCAGGAACAGAAGAAGGATGATGCCTTCTAGTTCCTACCGTTGAACCATCCACATCGCTTTAAAAAGCCAAATAACTTTCTGATGTTGACATCAGAAAGGAAATGAGAACCTAAAATGGAACTCTTTCTGACTTCCAGTGCGGGATACACCCACGTCAGAGGTTCTATAGTCTCCTTTTACCCGACGCCATCAGCTTTTGCAGAAGTCGTAACTTGCAAACTTCAGCCTATCAGCGCGTTTTCCGATCACCTAAGAGTTGTTGTTGTAACCATATTTACATGTGGAGGTGACGATCCTCGTCTAGCTCTTATAGGTGAGCAAGGTAAGGTTTAAGTGGCAGTCTGCCATCACACTCACTAAGGCGTTTTCGTCCAAGAGAAGGAAGATGCCTTCTAGTTCCTACCGTTAAACCATCCAGATCGCTTTAAAAAGCACAATAACTTGCGAATGTTCACATCCGCTAAATCAAACAGGTTCTCAAAGAAATGAAAACTCCTTCTAACTGCTAATGCGGGACACACACACAGAAGGTGTTTTATAATCTCTTCTTCCTCGATGTCCCTACAGCTTCTGCAAAAGTCGTTGCTGGCAACCTTTAATCAGTCAGCATGTTTTCCGATTAGACAATGAGCTGTCATGACGGACACAATGACTAAGACGTCTGTTCTAGCCAGGAACAGCAAAGCGTTAGATCTCTTTAAACTGTACTGTACTGTTAAACTCATGGATTCCTACCTGTAGGGAAGATTACAGACTGTCTCTGTTGATGGGAAAGCTCACGATTTCTGACTCTCACCCTCGGCGTATTCCAGGCTCAGTTTTGTGACCCATGCTTTTTTCACTCAATGTTAACGATACCTAGTGATTGTGATATCCATATTTACGCTGACGATATCCAATTTTGTTTTTCGAGTACTATGGCGAACATGACAACTTGCATCAGCAATACAAATGAGGCTTCGATAAGTGGCCTCCAACTTAATCCTAGGAAGCACTTTATTCGCACTCATTTATATAATATTTCTTCATAGAGTTTCTGTGGGAAATCTTATCTAAAAGGTCAAATTTTTTCGTGTGGCACTAGATGGTAACTTTACAGATTTATGGTGACCTAAAAACCCTAAATTTAGTGTTGCAAAGCATTGAGTTGGCATCCCTGTATTACAGCAAAAGAGACTTTCACAAAATCAACTCCACGTTGCGGGATTTTGATAAACAACCATGTGCTATAAATAGCAATGACCTAGAATACAATAAAGTAAGGCATTTGCAAAAATAGATTAGGGATAATAGAAAGCATAGAGGGCACTGTATTCGTTGGGATGGAACAAATTTCGGACTATTTTTATTAACGACATCTGGCATCCAAAAGGCGCCATGAAGTACGGTTTGCAAACCGTACATTCATTTAGGAAGGACTAGCTACATCTGTTATAAAGCTGAGAAGCATCTAAATGACTAAAAGTATGCACCAAAATCTTAATTTTAAAATCGAAAATGGGCTTAGACAGGCAATCAAAAATAATTAATGTTAGCGAATATTCCCAACCGTTTACAGGCGCCGCGATAGCTCGATTGGTTGCGGTCTCAGTAAGCAGTGGCTTAGTTGTGGGTTCGACTCCTGCGAAAGGTGAGAAATGACAACTTAGCAGTAAACAGCGCGAAAAGCAAAATGAGAGTTGGTAAAAAGTGGATTGCGAAGGAGGAAGAGGTTGAAGTGGTAGAGAGCGGATTAAGAGTGGTTCCAAGGGTGGTAGGTCAAAAGCGAAATCTCTTGCTTCATTTCATTAACATAACGAGGCTGCCATTTCAACAAGACAATAACAGCAATTTGAAACTCACGTAGATTTTTTTGCGTCATTTTTTTTGTCACGAATCTAACGGTGTCTGAAAATTTGTAAAGTTTGCCAAAATAGGGAAGTTACAGCAATTGCAAACTCAAGTTGGTTTTTTTGAATTTTTGGGATATGAATTATGCGATTTTGATGCAATACACTGAAGATTTCAAGGAAATGGGAAATAGTATTGATTCGTCCGGCACCACTACGGAAAGAGAATTTCTTCACGAATCCAACGGTGTCCTCAGAATGTTGAAGTTCGCAAAACTAACGAAGTTACAGCAATTTGAAACTCACGTAGATTTTTTTTGCGTTTTTTTGATATCAATTATGCGATTTTGAGCTTGTTTTTTGAAGAAAAAACATGGGAGTTGCGCAAAACCGATTTTTTTGCCATAATCTTCAATACTCTATACTCAACTCGAAAATTTTTTTCGCATCAAAAATTGAAAATTTTCATAAGGGGTTAGCCTTTGCTAAAAAAAATGCAAAAAAAATAAAATGTGAAATTTTAAGTAATTCTGTTTATTTTACGAATCGTCTTCGAATTTCGAACTGCGGAATGCTAGAAAATATTCGAAATTCGAAAAAATGAAGGAGTTACAGCGTAGTTGGCCTTGAAAACGACTTTGAATTTTTACGCCCAAAATAAATTGGTTTTTGCTATGTTTTCCATAGCAACCTTTACAGTATCGCTTCATGTAGCACCTCTACGGAAAGGGATCTTTGTCACGAATCTAACGGTGTCTGAAAATTTGTAAAGTTTGCCAAAATAGGGAAGTTACAGCAATTGCAAACTCAAGTTGGTTTTTTTGAATTTTTGGGATATGAATTATGCGATTTTGATGCAATACACTGAAGATTTCAAGGAAATGGGAAATAGTATTGATTCGTCCGGCACCACAACGGAAAGAGAATTTCTTCACGAATCCAACGGTGTCCTCAGAATGTTGAAGTTCGCAAAACTAACGAAGTTACAGCAATTTGAAACTCACGTAGATTTTTTTTGCGTTTTTTTGATATCAATTATGCGATTTTGAGCTTGTTTTTTGAAGAAAAAACATGGGAGTTGCGCAAAACCGATTTTTTTGCCATAATCTTCAATACTCTATACTCAACTCGAAAATTTTTTTCCCATCAAAAATTTAAAATTTTCATAAGGGGTTAGCCTTTGCTAAAAAAATGCAAAAAAAATAAAATGTGAAATTTTAAGTAATTCTGTTTATTTTACGAATCGTCTTCGAATTTCGAACTGCGGAATGCTAGAAAATATTCGAAATTCGAAAAAATGAAGGAGTTACAGCGTAGTTGGCCTTGAAAACGACTTTGAATTTTTACGCCCAAAATAAATTGGTTTTTGCTATGTTTTCCATAGCAACCTTTACAGTATCGCTTCATGTAGCACCTCTACGGAAAGGGATCTTTGTCACGAATCTAACGGTGTCTGAAAATTTGTAAAGTTTGCCAAAATAGGGAAGTTACAGCAATTGCAAACTCAAGTTGGTTTTTTTGAATTTTTGGGATATGAATTATGCGATTTTGATGCAATACACTGAAGATTTCAAGGAAATGGGAAATAGTATTGATTCGTCCGGCACCACTACGGAAAGAGAATTTCTTCACGAATCCAACGGTGTCCTCAGAATGTTGAAGTTCGCAAAACTAACGAAGTTACAGCAATTTGAAACTCACGTAGATTTTTTTTGCGTTTTTTTGATATCAATTATGCGATTTTGAGCTTGTTTTTTGAAGAAAAAACATGGGAGTTGCGCAAAACCGATTTTTTTGCCATAATCTTCAATACTCTATACTCAACTCGAAAATTTTTTTCGCATCAAAAATTGAAAATTTTCATAAGGGGTTAGCCTTTGCTAAAAAAATGCAAAAAAAATAAAATGTGAAATTTTAAGTAATTCTGTTTATTTTACGAATCGTCTTCGAATTTCGAACTGCGGAATGCTAGAAAATATTCGAAATTCGAAAAAATGAAGGAGTTACAGCGTAGTTGGCCTTGAAAACGACTTTGAATTTTTACGCCCAAAATAAATTGGTTTTTGCTATGTTTTCCATAGCAACCTTTACAGTATCGCTTCATGTAGCACCTCTACGGAAAGGGATCTTTGTCACGAATCTAACGGTGTCTGAAAATTTGTAAAGTTTGCCAAAATAGGGAAGTTACAGCAATTGCAAACTCAAGTTGGTTTTTTTGAATTTTTGGGATATGAATTATGCGATTTTGATGCAATACACTGAAGATTTCAAGGAAATGGGAAATAGTATTGATTCGTCCGGCACCACAACGGAAAGAGAATTTCTTCACGAATCCAACGGTGTCCTCAGAATGTTGAAGTTCGCAAAACTAACGAAGTTACAGCAATTTGAAACTCACGTAGATTTTTTTTGCGTTTTTTTGATATCAATTATGCGATTTTGAGCTTGTTTTTTGAAGAAAAAACATGGGAGTTGCGCAAAACCGATTTTTTTGCCATAATCTTCAATACTCTATACTCAACTCGAAAATTTTTTTCGCATCAAAAATTGAAAATTTTCATAAGGGGTTAGCCTTTGCTAAAAAAATGCAAAAAAAATAAAATGTGAAATTTTAAGTAATTCTGTTTATTTTACGAATCGTCTTCGAATTTCGAACTGCGGAATGCTAGAAAATATTCGAAATTCGAAAAAATGAAGGAGTTACAGCGTAGTTGGCCTTGAAAACGACTTTGAATTTTTACGCCCAAAATAAATTGGTTTTTGCTATGTTTTCCATAGCAACCTTTACAGTATCGCTTCATGTAGCACCTCTACGGAAAGGGATCTTTGTCACGAATCTAACGGTGTCTGAAAATTTGTAAAGTTTGCCAAAATAGGGAAGTTACAGCAATTGCAAACTCAAGTTGGTTTTTTTGAATTTTTGGGATATGAATTATGCGATTTTGATGCAATACACTGAAGATTTCAAGGAAATGGGAAATAGTATTGATTCGTCCGGCACCACAACGGAAAGAGAATTTCTTCACGAATCCAACGGTGTCCTCAGAATGTTGAAGTTCGCAAAACTAACGAAGTTACAGCAATTTGAAACTCACGTAGATTTTTTTTGCGTTTTTTTGATATCAATTATGCGATTTTGAGCTTGTTTTTTGAAGAAAAAACATGGGAGTTGCGCAAAACCGATTTTTTTGCCATAATCTTCAATACTCTATACTCAACTCGAAAATTTTTTTCGCATCAAAAATTGAAAATTTTCATAAGGGGTTAGCCTTTGCTAAAAAAATGCAAAAAAAATAAAATGTGAAATTTTAAGTAATTCTGTTTATTTTACGAATCGTCTTCGAATTTCGAACTGCGGAATGCTAGAAAATATTCGAAATTCGAAAAAATGAAGGAGTTACAGCGTAGTTGGCCTTGAAAACGACTTTGAATTTTTACGCCCAAAATAAATTGGTTTTTGCTATGTTTTCCATAGCAACCTTTACAGTATCGCTTCATGTAGCACCTCTACGGAAAGGGATCTTTGTCACGAATCTAACGGTGTCTGAAAATTTGTAAAGTTTGCCAAAATAGGGAAGTTACAGCAATTGCAAACTCAAGTTGGTTTTTTTGAATTTTTGGGATATGAATTATGCGATTTTGATGCAATACACTGAAGATTTCAAGGAAATGGGAAATAGTATTGATTCGTCCGGCACCACAACGGAAAGAGAATTTCTTCACGAATCCAACGGTGTCCTCAGAATGTTGAAGTTCGCAAAACTAACGAAGTTACAGCAATTTGAAACTCACGTAGATTTTTTTTGCGTTTTTTGATATCAATTATGCGATTTTGAGCTTGTTTTTTTGAAGAAAAAACATGGGAGTTGCGCAAAACCGATTTTTTTGCCATAATCTTCAATACTCTATACTCAACTCGAAAATTTTTTTCGCATCAAAAATTGAAAATTTTCATAAGGGGTTAGCCTTTGCTAAAAAAATGCAAAAAAAATAAAATGTGAAATTTTAAGTAATTCTGTTTATTTTACGAATCGTCTTCGAATTTCGAACTGCGGAATGCTAGAAAATATTCGAAATTCGAAAAAATGAAGGAGTTACAGCGTAGTTGGCCTTGAAAACGACTTTGAATTTTTACGCCCAAAATAAATTGGTTTTTGCTATGTTTTCCATAGCAACCTTTACAGTATCGCTTCATGTAGCACCTCTACGGAAAGGGATCTTTGTCACGAATCTAACGGTGTCTGAAAATTTGTAAAGTTTGCCAAAATAGGGAAGTTACAGCAATTGCAAACTCAAGTTGGTTTTTTTGAATTTTTGGGATATGAATTATGCGATTTTGATGCAATACACTGAAGATTTCAAGGAAATGGGAAATAGTATTGATTCGTCCGGCACCACTACGGAAAGAGAATTTCTTCACGAATCCAACGGTGTCCTCAGAATGTTGAAGTTCGCAAAACTAACGAAGTTACAGCAATTTGAAACTCACGTAGATTTTTTTTGCGTTTTTTTGATATCAATTATGCGATTTTGAGCTTGTTTTTTGAAGAAAAAACATGGGAGTTGCGCAAAACCGATTTTTTTGCCATAATCTTCAATACTCTATACTCAACTCGAAAATTTTTTTCGCATCAAAAATTGAAAATTTTCATAAGGGGTTAGCCTTTGCTAAAAAAATGCAAAAAAAATAAAATGTGAAATTTTAAGTAATTCTGTTTATTTTACGAATCGTCTTCGAATTTCGAACTGCGGAATGCTAGAAAATATTCGAAATTCGAAAAAATGAAGGAGTTACAGCGTAGTTGGCCTTGAAAACGACTTTGAATTTTTACGCCCAAAATAAATTGGTTTTTGCTATGTTTTCCATAGCAACCTTTACAGTATCGCTTCATGTAGCACCTCTACGGAAAGGGATCTTTGTCACGAATCTAACGGTGTCTGAAAATTTGTAAAGTTTGCCAAAATAGGGAAGTTACAGCAATTGCAAACTCAAGTTGGTTTTTTTGAATTTTTGGGATATGAATTATGCGATTTTGATGCAATACACTGAAGATTTCAAGGAAATGGGAAATAGTATTGATTCGTCCGGCACCACAACGGAAAGAGAATTTCTTCACGAATCCAACGGTGTCCTCAGAATGTTGAAGTTCGCAAAACTAACGAAGTTACAGCAATTTGAAACTCACGTAGATTTTTTTTGCGTTTTTTGATATCAATTATGCGATTTTGAGCTTGTTTTTTGAAGAAAAAACATGGGAGTTGCGCAAAACCGATTTTTTTGCCATAATCTTCAATACTCTATACTCAACTCGAAAATTTTTTTCGCATCAAAAATTGAAAATTTTCATAAGGGGTTAGCCTTTGCTAAAAAAATGCAAAAAAAATAAAATGTGAAATTTTAAGTAATTCTGTTTATTTTACGAATCGTCTTCGAATTTCGAACTGCGGAATGCTAGAAAATATTCGAAATTCGAAAAAATGAAGGAGTTACAGCGTAGTTGGCCTTGAAAACGACTTTGAATTTTTACGCCCAAAATAAATTGGTTTTTGCTATGTTTTCCATAGCAACCTTTACAGTATCGCTTCATGTAGCACCTCTACGGAAAGGGATCTTTGTCACGAATCTAACGGTGTCTGAAAATTTGTAAAGTTTGCCAAAATAGGGAAGTTACAGCAATTGCAAACTCAAGTTGGTTTTTTTGAATTTTTGGGATATGAATTATGCGATTTTGATGCAATACACTGAAGATTTCAAGGAAATGGGAAATAGTATTGATTCGTCCGGCACCACTACGGAAAGAGAATTTCTTCACGAATCCAACGGTGTCCTCAGAATGTTGAAGTTCGCAAAACTAACGAAGTTACAGCAATTTGAAACTCACGTAGATTTTTTTTGCGTTTTTTTGATATCAATTATGCGATTTTGAGCTTGTTTTTTGAAGAAAAAACATGGGAGTTGCGCAAAACCGATTTTTTTGCCATAATCTTCAATACTCTATACTCAACTCGAAAATTTTTTTCGCATCAAAAATTGAAAATTTTCATAAGGGGTTAGCCTTTGCTAAAAAAATGCAAAAAAAATAAAATGTGAAATTTTAAGTAATTCTGTTTATTTTACGAATCGTCTTCGAATTTCGAACTGCGGAATGCTAGAAAATATTCGAAATTCGAAAAAATGAAGGAGTTACAGCGTAGTTGGCCTTGAAAACGACTTTGAATTTTTACGCCCAAAATAAATTGGTTTTTGCTATGTTTTCCATAGCAACCTTTACAGTATCGCTTCATGTAGCACCTCTACGGAAAGGGATCTTTGTCACGAATCTAACGGTGTCTGAAAATTTGTAAAGTTTGCCAAAATAGGGAAGTTACAGCAATTGCAAACTCAAGTTGGGTTTTTTTGAATTTTTGGGATATGAATTATGCGATTTTGATGCAATACACTGAAGATTTCAAGGAAATGGGAAATAGTATTGATTCGTCCGGCACCACTACGGAAAGAGAATTTCTTCACGAATCCAACGGTGTCCTCAGAATGTTGAAGTTCGCAAAACTAACGAAGTTACAGCAATTTGAAACTCACGTAGATTTTTTTTGCGTTTTTTTGATATCAATTATGCGATTTTGAGCTTGTTTTTTGAAGAAAAAACATGGGAGTTGCGCAAAACCGATTTTTTTGCCATAATCTTCAATACTCTATACTCAACTCGAAAATTTTTTTCGCATCAAAAATTGAAAATTTTCATAAGGGGTTAGCCTTTGCTAAAAAAATGCAAAAAAAATAAAATGTGAAATTTTAAGTAATTCTGTTTATTTTACGAATCGTCTTCGAATTTCGAACTGCGGAATGCTAGAAAATATTCGAAATTCGAAAAAATGAAGGAGTTACAGCGTAGTTGGCCTTGAAAACGACTTTGAATTTTTACGCCCAAAATAAATTGGTTTTTGCTATGTTTTCCATAGCAACCTTTACAGTATCGCTTCATGTAGCACCTCTACGGAAAGGGATCTTTGTCACGAATCTAACGGTGTCTGAAAATTTGTAAAGTTTGCCAAAATAGGGAAGTTACAGCAATTGCAAACTCAAGTTGGTTTTTTTGAATTTTTGGGATATGAATTATGCGATTTTGATGCAATACACTGAAGATTTCAAGGAAATGGGAAATAGTATTGATTCGTCCGGCACCACAACGGAAAGAGAATTTCTTCACGAATCCAACGGTGTCCTCAGAATGTTGAAGTTCGCAAAACTAACGAAGTTACAGCAATTTGAAACTCACGTAGATTTTTTTTGCGTTTTTTTGATATCAATTATGCGATTTTGAGCTTGTTTTTTGAAGAAAAAACATGGGAGTTGCGCAAAACCGATTTTTTTGCCATAATCTTCAATACTCTATACTCAACTCGAAAATTTTTTTCGCATCAAAAATTGAAAATTTTCATAAGGGGTTAGCCTTTGCTAAAAAAATGCAAAAAAAATAAAATGTGAAATTTTAAGTAATTCTGTTTATTTTACGAATCGTCTTCGAATTTCGAACTGCGGAATGCTAGAAAATATTCGAAATTCGAAAAAATGAAGGAGTTACAGCGTAGTTGGCCTTGAAAACGACTTTGAATTTTTACGCCCAAAATAAATTGGTTTTTGCTATGTTTTCCATAGCAACCTTTACAGTATCGCTTCATGTAGCACCTCTACGGAAAGGGATCTTTGTCACGAATCTAACGGTGTCTGAAAATTTGTAAAGTTTGCCAAAATAGGGAAGTTACAGCAATTGCAAACTCAAGTTGGTTTTTTTGAATTTTTGGGATATGAATTATGCGATTTTGATGCAATACACTGAAGATTTCAAGGAAATGGGAAATAGTATTGATTCGTCCGGCACCACTACGGAAAGAGAATTTCTTCACGAATCCAACGGTGTCCTCAGAATGTTGAAGTTCGCAAAACTAACGAAGTTACAGCAATTTGAAACTCACGTAGATTTTTTTTGCGTTTTTTTGATATCAATTATGCGATTTTGAGCTTGTTTTTTGAAGAAAAAACATGGGAGTTGCGCAAAACCGATTTTTTTGCCATAATCTTCAATACTCTATACTCAACTCGAAAATTTTTTTCGCATCAAAAATTGAAAATTTTCATAAGGGGTTAGCCTTTGCTAAAAAAATGCAAAAAAAATAAAATGTGAAATTTTAAGTAATTCTGTTTATTTTACGAATCGTCTTCGAATTTCGAACTGCGGAATGCTAGAAAATATTCGAAATTCGAAAAAATGAAGGAGTTACAGCGTAGTTGGCCTTGAAAACGACTTTGAATTTTTACGCCCAAAATAAATTGGTTTTTGCTATGTTTTCCATAGCAACCTTTACAGTATCGCTTCATGTAGCACCTCTACGGAAAGGGATCTTTGTCACGAATCTAACGGTGTCTGAAAATTTGTAAAGTTTGCCAAAATAGGGAAGTTACAGCAATTGCAAACTCAAGTTGGTTTTTTTGAATTTTTGGGATATGAATTATGCGATTTTGATGCAATACACTGAAGATTTCAAGGAAATGGGAAATAGTATTGATTCGTCCGGCACCACAACGGAAAGAGAATTTCTTCACGAATCCAACGGTGTCCTCAGAATGTTGAAGTTCGCAAAACTAACGAAGTTACAGCAATTTGAAACTCACGTAGATTTTTTTTGCGTTTTTTTGATATCAATTATGCGATTTTGAGCTTGTTTTTTGAAGAAAAAACATGGGAGTTGCGCAAAACCGATTTTTTTGCCATAATCTTCAATACTCTATACTCAACTCGAAAATTTTTTTCGCATCAAAAATTGAAAATTTTCATAAGGGGTTGTTAGCCTTTGCTAAAAAAATGCAAAAAAAATAAAATGTGAAATTTTAAGTAATTCTGTTTATTTTACGAATCGTCTTCGAATTTCGAACTGCGGAATGCTAGAAAATATTCGAAATTCGAAAAAATGAAGGAGTTACAGCGTAGTTGGCCTTGAAAACGACTTTGAATTTTTACGCCCAAAATAAATTGGTTTTTGCTATGTTTTCCATAGCAACCTTTACAGTATCGCTTCATGTAGCACCTCTACGGAAAGGGATCTTTGTCACGAATCTAACGGTGTCTGAAAATTTGTAAAGTTTGCCAAAATAGGGAAGTTACAGCAATTGCAAACTCAAGTTGGTTTTTTTGAATTTTTGGGATATGAATTATGCGATTTTGATGCAATACACTGAAGATTTCAAGGAAATGGGAAATAGTATTGATTCGTCCGGCACCACAACGGAAAGAGAATTTCTTCACGAATCCAACGGTGTCCTCAGAATGTTGAAGTTCGCAAAACTAACGAAGTTACAGCAATTTGAAACTCACGTAGATTTTTTTTGCGTTTTTTTGATATCAATTATGCGATTTTGAGCTTGTTTTTTGAAGAAAAAACATGGGAGTTGCGCAAAACCGATTTTTTTGCCATAATCTTCAATACTCTATACTCAACTCGAAAATTTTTTTCGCATCAAAAATTGAAAATTTTCATAAGGGGTTAGCCTTTGCTAAAAAAATGCAAAAAAAATAAAATGTGAAATTTTAAGTAATTCTGTTTATTTTACGAATCGTCTTCGAATTTCGAACTGCGGAATGCTAGAAAATATTCGAAATTCGAAAAAATGAAGGAGTTACAGCGTAGTTGGCCTTGAAAACGACTTTGAATTTTTACGCCCAAAATAAATTGGTTTTTGCTATGTTTTCCATAGCAACCTTTACAGTATCGCTTCATGTAGCACCTCTACGGAAAGGGATCTTTGTCACGAATCTAACGGTGTCTGAAAATTTGTAAAGTTTGCCAAAATTGCAAACTCAAGTTGGTTTTTTTGAATTTTTGGGATATGAATTATGCGATTTTGATGCAATACACTGAAGATTTCAAGGAAATGGGAAATAGTATTGATTCGTCCGGCACCACTACGGAAAGAGAATTTCTTCACGAATCCAACGGTGTCCTCAGAATGTTGAAGTTCGCAAAACTAACGAAGTTACAGCAATTTGAAACTCACGTAGATTTTTTTTGCGTTTTTTTGATATCAATTATGCGATTTTGAGCTTGTTTTTTGAAGAAAAAACATGGGAGTTGCGCAAAACCGATTTTTTTGTCATAATCTTCAATACTCTATACTCAACTCGAAAATTTTTTTCGCATCAAAAATTGAAAATTTTCATAAGGGGTTAGCCTTTGCTAAAAAAATGCAAAAAAAATAAAATGTGAAATTTTAAGTAATTCTGTTTATTTTACGAATCGTCTTCGAATTTCGAACTGCGGAATGCTAGAAAATATTCGAAATTCGAAAAAATGAAGGAGTTACAGCGTAGTTGGCCTTGAAAACGACTTTGAATTTTTACGCCCAAAATAAATTGGTTTTTGCTATGTTTTCCATAGCAACCTTTACAGTATCGCTTCATGTAGCACCTCTACGGAAAGGGATCTTTGTCACGAATCTAACGGTGTCTGAAAATTTGTAAAGTTTGCCAAAATAGGGAAGTTACAGCAATTGCAAACTCAAGTTGGTTTTTTTGAATTTTTGGGATATGAATTATGCGATTTTGATGCAATACACTGAAGATTTCAAGGAAATGGGAAATAGTATTGATTCGTCCGGCACCACTACGGAAAGAGAATTTCTTCACGAATCCAACGGTGTCCTCAGAATGTTGAAGTTCGCAAAACTAACGAAGTTACAGCAATTTGAAACTCACGTAGATTTTTTTTGCGTTTTTTTGATATCAATTATGCGATTTTGAGCTTGTTTTTTGAAGAAAAAACATGGGAGTTGCGCAAAACCGATTTTTTTGCCATAATCTTCAATACTCTATACTCAACTCGAAAATTTTTTTCGCATCAAAAATTGAAAATTTTCATAAGGGGTTAGCCTTTGCTAAAAAAATGCAAAAAAAATAAAATGTGAAATTTTAAGTAATTCTGTTTATTTTACGAATCGTCTTCGAATTTCGAACTGCGGAATGCTAGAAAATATTCGAAATTCGAAAAAATGAAGGAGTTACAGCGTAGTTGGCTTTGAAAACGACTTTGAATTTTTACGCCCAAAATAAATTGGTTTTTGCTATGTTTTCCATAGCAACCTTTACAGTATCGCTTCATGTAGCACCTCTACGGAAAGGGATCTTTGTCACGAATCTAACGGTGTCTGAAAATTTGTAAAGTTTGCCAAAATAGGGAAGTTACAGCAATTGCAAACTCAAGTTGGTTTTTTTGAATTTTTGGGATATGAATTATGCGATTTTGATGCAATACACTGAAGATTTCAAGGAAATGGGAAATAGTATTGATTCGTCCGGCACCACAACGGAAAGAGAATTTCTTCACGAATCCAACGGTGTCCTCAGAATGTTGAAGTTCGCAAAACTAACGAAGTTACAGCAATTTGAAACTCACGTAGATTTTTTTTGCGTTTTTTTGATATCAATTATGCGATTTTGAGCTTGTTTTTTGAAGAAAAAACATGGGAGTTGCGCAAAACCGATTTTTTTGCCATAATCTTCAATACTCTATACTCAACTCGAAAATTTTTTTCGCATCAAAAATTGAAAATTTTCATAAGGGGTTGTTAGCCTTTGCTAAAAAAATGCAAAAAAAATAAAATGTGAAATTTTAAGTAATTCTGTTTATTTTACGAATCGTCTTCGAATTTCGAACTGCGGAATGCTAGAAAATATTCGAAATTCGAAAAAATGAAGGAGTTACAGCGTAGTTGGCCTTGAAAACGACTTTGAATTTTTACGCCCAAAATAAATTGGTTTTTGCTATGTTTTCCATAGCAACCTTTACAGTATCGCTTCATGTAGCACCTCTACGGAAAGGGATCTTTGTCACGAATCTAACGGTGTCTGAAAATTTGTAAAGTTTGCCAAAATAGGGAAGTTACAGCAATTGCAAACTCAAATTGGTTTTTTTGAATTTTTGGGATATGAATTATGCGATTTTGATGCAATACACTGAAGATTTCAAGGAAATGGGAAATAGTATTGATTCGTCCGGCACCACAACGGAAAGAGAATTTCTTCACGAATCCAACGGTGTCCTCAGAATGTTGAAGTTCGCAAAACTAACGAAGTTACAGCAATTTGAAACTCACGTAGATTTTTTTTGCGTTTTTTTGATATCAATTATGCGATTTTGAGCTTGTTTTTTGAAGAAAAAACATGGGAGTTGCGCAAAACCGATTTTTTTGCCATAATCTTCAATACTCTATACTCAACTCGAAAATTTTTTTCGCATCAAAAATTGAAAATTTTCATAAGGGGTTAGCCTTTGCTAAAAAAAATGCAAAAAAAATAAAATGTGAAATTTTAAGTAATTCTGTTTATTTTACGAATCGTCTTCGAATTTCGAACTGCGGAATGCTAGAAAATATTCGAAATTCGAAAAAATGAAGGAGTTACAGCGTAGTTGGCCTTGAAAACGACTTTGAATTTTTACGCCCAAAATAAATTGGTTTTTGCTATGTTTTCCATAGCAACCTTTACAGTATCGCTTCATGTAGCACCTCTACGGAAAGGGATCTTTGTCACGAATCTAACGGTGTCTGAAAATTTGTAAAGTTTGCCAAAATAGGGAAGTTACAGCAATTGCAAACTCAAGTTGGTTTTTTTGAATTTTTGGGATATGAATTATGCGATTTTGATGCAATACACTGAAGATTTCAAGGAAATGGGAAATAGTATTGATTCGTCCGGCACCACAACGGAAAGAGAATTTCTTCACGAATCCAACGGTGTCCTCAGAATGTTGAAGTTCGCAAAACTAACGAAGTTACAGCAATTTGAAACTCACGTAGATTTTTTTTGCGTTTTTTTGATATCAATTATGCGATTTTGAGCTTGTTTTTTGAAGAAAAAACATGGGAGTTGCGCAAAACCGATTTTTTTGCCATAATCTTCAATACTCTATACTCAACTCGAAAATTTTTTTCGCATCAAAAATTGAAAATTTTCATAAGGGGTTAGCCTTTGCTAAAAAAATGCAAAAAAAATAAAATGTGAAATTTTAAGTAATTCTGTTTATTTTACGAATCGTCTTCGAATTTCGAACTGCGGAATGCTAGAAAATATTCGAAATTCGAAAAAATGAAGGAGTTACAGCGTAGTTGGCCTTGAAAACGACTTTGAATTTTTACGCCCAAAATAAATTGGTTTTTGCTATGTTTTCCATAGCAACCTTTACAGTATCGCTTCATGTAGCACCTCTACGGAAAGGGATCTTTGTCACGAATCTAACGGTGTCTGAAAATTTGTAAAGTTTGCCAAAATAGGGAAGTTACAGCAATTGCAAACTCAAGTTGGTTTTTTTGAATTTTTGGGATATGAATTATGCGATTTTGATGCAATACACTGAAGATTTCAAGGAAATGGGAAATAGTATTGATTCGTCCGGCACCACAACGGAAAGAGAATTTCTTCACGAATCCAACGGTGTCCTCAGAATGTTGAAGTTCGCAAAACTAACGAAGTTACAGCAATTTGAAACTCACGTAGATTTTTTTTGCGTTTTTTTGATATCAATTATGCGATTTTGAGCTTGTTTTTTGAAGAAAAAACATGGGAGTTGCGCAAAACCGATTTTTTTGCCATAATCTTCAATACTCTATACTCAACTCGAAAATTTTTTTCGCATCAAAAATTGAAAATTTTCATAAGGGGTTAGCCTTTGCTAAAAAAATGCAAAAAAAATAAAATGTGAAATTTTAAGTAATTCTGTTTATTTTACGAATCGTCTTCGAATTTCGAACTGCGGAATGCTAGAAAATATTCGAAATTCGAAAAAATGAAGGAGTTACAGCGTAGTTGGCCTTGAAAACGACTTTGAATTTTTACGCCCAAAATAAATTGGTTTTTGCTATGTTTTCCATAGCAACCTTTACAGTATCGCTTCATGTAGCACCTCTACGGAAAGGGATCTTTGTCACGAATCTAACGGTGTCTGAAAATTTGTAAAGTTTGCCAAAATAGGGAAGTTACAGCAATTGCAAACTCAAGTTGGTTTTTTTGAATTTTTGGGATATGAATTATGCGATTTTGATGCAATACACTGAAGATTTCAAGGAAATGGGAAATAGTATTGATTCGTCCGGCACCACAACGGAAAGAGAATTTCTTCACGAATCCACCGGTGTCCTCAGAATGTTGAAGTTCGCAAAACTAACGAAGTTACAGCAATTTGAAACTCACGTAGATTTTTTTTGCGTTTTTTTGATATCAATTATGCGATTTTGAGCTTGTTTTTTGAAGAAAAAACATGGGAGTTGCGCAAAACCGATTTTTTTGCCATAATCTTCAATACTCTATACTCAACTCGAAAATTTTTTTCGCATCAAAAATTGAAAATTTTCATAAGGGGTTAGCCTTTGCTAAAAAAATGCAAAAAAAATAAAATGTGAAATTTTAAGTAATTCTGTTTATTTTACGAATCGTCTTCGAATTTCGAACTGCGGAATGCTAGAAAATATTCGAAATTCGAAAAAATGAAGGAGTTACAGCGTAGTTGGCCTTGAAAACGACTTTGAATTTTTACGCCCAAAATAAATTTGTTTTTGCTATGTTTTCCATAGCAACCTTTACAGTATCGCTTCATGTAGCACCTCTACGGAAAGGGATCTTTGTCACGAATCTAACGGTGTCTGAAAATTTGTAAAGTTTGCCAAAATAGGGAAGTTACAGCAATTGCAAACTCAAGTTGGTTTTTTTGAATTTTTGGGATATGAATTATGCGATTTTGATGCAATACACTGAAGATTTCAAGGAAATGGGAAATAGTATTGATTCGTCCGGCACCACAACGGAAAGAGAATTTCTTCACGAATCCACCGGTGTCCTCAGAATGTTGAAGTTCGCAAAACTAACGAAGTTACAGCAATTTGAAACTCACGTAGATTTTTTTTGCGTTTTTTTGATATCAATTATGCGATTTTGAGCTTGTTTTTTGAAGAAAAAACATGGGAGTTGCGCAAAACCGATTTTTTTGCCATAATCTTCAATACTCTATACTCAACTCGAAAATTTTTTTCGCATCAAAAATTGAAAATTTTCATAAGGGGTTAGCCTTTGCTAAAAAAATGCAAAAAAAATAAAATGTGAAATTTTAAGTAATTCTGTTTATTTTACGAATCGTCTTCGAATTTCGAACTGCGGAATGCTAGAAAATATTCGAAATTCGAAAAAATGAAGGAGTTACAGCGTAGTTGGCCTTGAAAACGACTTTGAATTTTTACGCCCAAAATAAATTGGTTTTTGATATGTTTTCCATAGCAACCTTTACAGTATCGCTTCATGTAGCACCTCTACGGAAAGGGATCTTTGTCACGAATCTAACGGTGTCTGAAAATTTGTAAAGTTTGCCAAAATAGGGAAGTTACAGCAATTGCAAACTCAAGTTGGTTTTTTTGAATTTTTGGGATATGAATTATGCGATTTTGATGCAATACACTGAAGATTTCAAGGAAATGGGAAATAGTATTGATTCGTCCGGCACCACAACGGAAAGAGAATTTCTTCACGAATCCAACGGTGTCCTCAGAATGTTGAAGTTCGCAAAACTAACGAAGTTACAGCAATTTGAAACTCACGTAGATTTTTTTTGCGTTTTTTTGATATCAATTATGCGATTTTGAGCTTGTTTTTTGAAGAAAAAACATGGGAGTTGCGCAAAACCGATTTTTTTGCCATAATCTTCAATACTCTATACTCAACTCGAAAATTTTTTTCGCATCAAAAATTGAAAATTTTCATAAGGGGTTAGCCTTTGCTAAAAAAATGCAAAAAAAATAAAATGTGAAATTTTAAGTAATTCTGTTTATTTTACGAATCGTCTTCGAATTTCGAACTGCGGAATGCTAGAAAATATTCGAAATTCGAAAAAATGAAGGAGTTACAGCGTAGTTGGCCTTGAAAACGACTTTGAATTTTTACGCCCAAAATAAATTGGTTTTTGCTATGTTTTCCATAGCAACCTTTACAGTATCGCTTCATGTAGCACCTCTACGGAAAGGGATCTTTGTCACGAATCTAACGGTGTCTGAAAATTTGTAAAGTTTGCCAAAATAGGGAAGTTACAGCAATTGCAAACTCAAGTTGGTTTTTTTGAACTGAAGATTTCAAGGAAATGGGAAATAGTATTGATTCGTCCGGCACCACTACGGAAAGAGAATTTCTTCACGAATCCAACGGTGTCCTCAGAATGTTGAAGTTCGCAAAACTAACGAAGTTACAGCAATTTGAAACTCACGTAGATTTTTTTTGCGTTTTTTTGATATCAATTATGCGATTTTGAGCTTGTTTTTTGAAGAAAAAACATGGGAGTTGCGCAAAACCGATTTTTTTGCCATAATCTTCAATACTCTATACTCAACTCGAAAATTTTTTTCGCATCAAAAATTGAAAATTTTCATAAGGGGTTAGCCTTTGCTAAAAAAATGCAAAAAAAATAAAATGTGAAATTTTAAGTAATTCTGTTTATTTTACGAATCGTCTTCGAATTTCGAACTGCGGAATGCTAGAAAATATTCGAAATTCGATAAAATGAAGGAGTTACAGCGTAGTTGGCCTTGAAAACGACTTTGAATTTTTACGCCCAAAATAAATTTGTTTTTGCTATGTTTTCCATAGCAACCTTTACAGTATCGCTTCATGTAGCACCTCTACGGAAAGGGATCTTTGTCACGAATCTAACGGTGTCTGAAAATTTGTAAAGTTTGCCAAAATAGGGAAGTTACAGCAATTGCAAACTCAAGTTGGTTTTTTTGAATTTTTGGGATATGAATTATGCGATTTTGATGCAATACACTGAAGATTTCAAGGAAATGGGAAATAGTATTGATTCGTCCGGCACCACAACGGAAAGAGAATTTCTTCACGAATCCACCGGTGTCCTCAGAATGTTGAAGTTCGCAAAACTAACGAAGTTACAGCAATTTGAAACTCACGTAGATTTTTTTTGCGTTTTTTTGATATCAATTATGCGATTTTGAGCTTGTTTTTTGAAGAAAAAACATGGGAGTTGCGCAAAACCGATTTTTTTGCCATAATCTTCAATACTCTATACTCAACTCGAAAATTTTTTTCGCATCAAAAATTGAAAATTTTCATAAGGGGTTAGCCTTTGCTAAAAAAATGCAAAAAAAATAAAATGTGAAATTTTAAGTAATTCTGTTTATTTTACGAATCGTCTTCGAATTTCGAACTGCGGAATGCTAGAAAATATTCGAAATTCGAAAAAATGAAGGAGTTACAGCGTAGTTGGCCTTGAAAACGACTTTGAATTTTTACGCCCAAAATAAATTGGTTTTTGCTATGTTTTCCATAGCAACCTTTACAGTATCGCTTCATGTAGCACCTCTACGGAAAGGGATCTTTGTCACGAATCTAACGGTGTCTGAAAATTTGTAAAGTTTGCCAAAATAGGGAAGTTACAGCAATTGCAAACTCAAGTTGGTTTTTTTGAATTTTTGGGATATGAATTATGCGATTTTGATGCAATACACTGAAGATTTCAAGGAAATGGGAAATAGTATTGATTCGTCCGGCACCACTACGGAAAGAGAATTTCTTCACGAATCCAACGGTGTCCTCAGAATGGTGAAGTTCGCAAAACTAACGAAGTTACAGCAATTTGAAACTCACGTAGATTTTTTTTGCGTTTTTTTGATATCAATTATGCGATTTTGAGCTTGTTTTTTGAAGAAAAAACATGGGAGTTGCGCAAAACCGATTTTTTTGCCATAATCTTCAATACTCTATACTCAACTCGAAAATTTTTTTCGCATCAAAAATTGAAAATTTTCATAAGGGGTTAGCCTTTGCTAAAAAAATGCAAAAAAAATAAAATGTGAAATTTTAAGTAATTCTGTTTATTTTACGAATCGTCTTCGAATTTCGAACTGCGGAATGCTAGAAAATATTCGAAATTCGAAAAAATGAAGGAGTTACAGCGTAGTTGGCCTTGAAAACGACTTTGAATTTTTACGCCCAAAATAAATTGGTTTTTGCTATGTTTTCCATAGCAACCTTTACAGTATCGCTTCATGTAGCACCTCTACGGAAAGGGATCTTTGTCACGAATCTAACGGTGTCTGAAAATTTGTAAAGTTTGCCAAAATAGGGAAGTTACAGCAATTGCAAACTCAAGTTGGTTTTTTTGAATTTTTGGGATATGAATTATGCGATTTTGATGCAATACACTGAAGATTTCAAGGAAATGGGAAATAGTATTGATTCGTCCGGCACCACTACGGAAAGAGAATTTCTTCACGAATCCAACGGTGTCCTCAGAATGTTGAAGTTCGCAAAACTAACGAAGTTACAGCAATTTGAAACTCACGTAGATTTTTTTTGCGTTTTTTTGATATCAATTATGCGATTTTGAGCTTGTTTTTTGAAGAAAAAACATGGGAGTTGCGCAAAACCGATTTTTTTGCCATAATCTTCAATACTCTATACTCAACTCGAAAATTTTTTTCGCATCAAAAATTGAAAATTTTCATAAGGGGTTAGCCTTTGCTAAAAAAATGCAAAAAAAATAAAATGTGAAATTTTAAGTAATTCTGTTTATTTTACGAATCGTCTTCGAATTTCGAACTGCGGAATGCTAGAAAATATTCGAAATTCGAAAAAATGAAGGAGTTACAGCGTAGTTGGCCTTGAAAACGACTTTGAATTTTTACGCCCAAAATAAATTGGTTTTTGCTATGTTTTCCATAGCAACCTTTACAGTATCGCTTCATGTAGCACCTCTACGGAAAGGGATCTTTGTCACGAATCTAACGGTGTCTGAAAATTTGTAAAGTTTGCCAAAATAGGGAAGTTACAGCAATTGCAAACTCAAGTTGGTTTTTTTGAATTTTTGGGATATGAATTATGCGATTTTGATGCAATACACTGAAGATTTCAAGGAAATGGGAAATAGTATTGATTCGTCCGGCACCACAACGGAAAGAGAATTTCTTCACGAATCCAACGGTGTCCTCAGAATGTTGAAGTTCGCAAAACTAACGAAGTTACAGCAATTTGAAACTCACGTAGATTTTTTTTGCGTTTTTTTGATATCAATTATGCGATTTTGAGCTT
Source organism: Stomoxys calcitrans (assembly GCF_963082655.1). Classification (NCBI taxonomy): domain Eukaryota; kingdom Metazoa; phylum Arthropoda; class Insecta; order Diptera; family Muscidae; genus Stomoxys; species Stomoxys calcitrans. Next base: position 196,125,806 of record NC_081553.1, read on the forward strand.
GTTTTTTGAAGAAAAAACATGGGAGTTGCGCAAAACCGATTTTTTTGCCATAATCTTCAATACTCTATACTCAACTCGAAAATTTTTTTCGCATCAAAAATTGAAAATTTTCATAAGGGGTTAGCCTTTGCTAAAAAAATGCAAAAAAAATAAAATGTGAAATTTTAAGTAATTCTGTTTATTTTACGAATCGTCTTCGAATTTCGAACTGCGGAATGCTAGAAAATATTCGAAATTCGAAAAAATGAAGGAGTTACAGCGTAGTTGGCCTTGAAAACGACTTTGAATTTTTACGCCCAAAATAAATTGGTTTTTGCTATGTTTTCCATAGCAACCTTTACAGTATCGCTTCATGTAGCACCTCTACGGAAAGGGATCTTTGTCACGAATCTAACGGTGTCTGAAAATTTGTAAAGTTTGCCAAAATAGGGAAGTTACAGCAATTGCAAACTCAAGTTGGTTTTTTTGAATTTTTGGGATATGAATTATGCGATTTTGATGCAATACACTGAAGATTTCAAGGAAATGGGAAATAGTATTGATTCGTCCGGCACCACTACGGAAAGAGAATTTCTTCACGAATCCAACGGTGTCCTCAGAATGTTGAAGTTCGCAAAACTAACGAAGTTACAGCAATTTGAAACTCACGTAGATTTTTTTTGCGTTTTTTTGATATCAATTATGCGATTTTGAGCTTGTTTTTTGAAGAAAAAACATGGGAGTTGCGCAAAACCGATTTTTTTGCCATAATCTTCAATACTCTATACTCAACTCGAAAATTTTTTTCGCATCAAAAATTGAAAATTTTCATAAGGGGTTAGCCTTTGCTAAAAAAATGCAAAAAAAATAAAATGTGAAATTTTAAGTAATTCTGTTTATTTTACGAATCGTCTTCGAATTTCGAACTGCGGAATGCTAGAAAATATTCGAAATTCGAAAAAATGAAGGAGTTACAGCGTAGTTGGCCTTGAAAACGACTTTGAATTTTTACGCCCAAAATAAATTGGTTTTTGCTATGTTTTCCATAGCAACCTTTACAGTATCGCTTCATGTAGCACCTCTACGGAAAGGGATCTTTGTCACGAATCTAACGGTGTCTGAAAATTTGTAAAGTTTGCCAAAATAGGGAAGTTACAGCAATTGCAAACTCAAGTTGGTTTTTTTGAATTTTTGGGATATGAATTATGCGATTTTGATGCAATACACTGAAGATTTCAAGGAAATGGGAAATAGTATTGATTCGTCCGGCACCACAACGGAAAGAGAATTTCTTCACGAATCCAACGGTGTCCTCAGAATGTTGAAGTTCGCAAAACTAACGAAGTTACAGCAATTTGAAACTCACGTAGATTTTTTTTGCGTTTTTTTGATATCAATTATGCGATTTTGAGCTTGTTTTTTGAAGAAAAAACATGGGAGTTGCGCAAAACCGATTTTTTTGCCATAATCTTCAATACTCTATACTCAACTCGAAAATTTTTTTCGCATCAAAAATTGAAAATTTTCATAAGGGGTTAGCCTTTGCTAAAAAAATGCAAAAAAAATAAAATGTGAAATTTTAAGTAATTCTGTTTATTTTACGAATCGTCTTCGAATTTCGAACTGCGGAATGCTAGAAAATATTCGAAATTCGAAAAAATGAAGGAGTTACAGCGTAGTTGGCCTTGAAAACGACTTTGAATTTTTACGCCCAAAATAAATTGGTTTTTGCTATGTTTTCCATAGCAACCTTTACAGTATCGCTTCATGTAGCACCTCTACGGAAAGGGATCTTTGTCACGAATCTAACGGTGTCTGAAAATTTGTAAAGTTTGCCAAAATAGGGAAGTTACAGCAATTGCAAACTCAAGTTGGTTTTTTTGAATTTTTGGGATATGAATTATGCGATTTTGATGCAATACACTGAAGATTTCAAGGAAATGGGAAATAGTATTGATTCGTCCGGCACCACTACGGAAAGAGAATTTCTTCACGAATCCAACGGTGTCCTCAGAATGTTGAAGTTCGCAAAACTAACGAAGTTACAGCAATTTGAAACTCACGTAGATTTTTTTTGCGTTTTTTTGATATCAATTATGCGATTTTGAGCTTGTTTTTTGAAGAAAAAACATGGGAGTTGCGCAAAACCGATTTTTTTGCCATAATCTTCAATACTCTATACTCAACTCGAAAATTTTTTTCGCATCAAAAATTGAAAATTTTCATAAGGGGTTAGCCTTTGCTAAAAAAATGCAAAAAAAATAAAATGTGAAATTTTAAGTAATTCTGTTTATTTTACGAATCGTCTTCGAATTTCGAACTGCGGAATGCTAGAAAATATTCGAAATTCGAAAAAATGAAGGAGTTACAGCGTAGTTGGCCTTGAAAACGACTTTGAATTTTTACGCCCAAAATAAATTGGTTTTTGCTATGTTTTCCATAGCAACCTTTACAGTATCGCTTCATGTAGCACCTCTACGGAAAGGGATCTTTGTCACGAATCTAACGGTGTCTGAAAATTTGTAAAGTTTGCCAAAATAGGGAAGTTACAGCAATTGCAAACTCAAGTTGGTTTTTTTGAATTTTTGGGATATGAATTATGCGATTTTGATGCAATACACTGAAGATTTCAAGGAAATGGGAAATAGTATTGATTCGTCCGGCACCACAACGGAAAGAGAATTTCTTCGCGAATCCACCGGTGTCCTCAGAATGTTGAAGTTCGCAAAACTAACGAAGTTACAGCAATTTGAAACTCACGTAGATTTTTTTTGCGTTTTTTTGATATCAATTATGCGATTTTGAGCTTGTTTTTTGAAGAAAAAACATGGGAGTTGCGCAAAACCGATTTTTTTGCCATAATCTTCAATACTCTATACTCAACTCGAAAATTTTTTTCGCATCAAAAATTGAAAATTTTCATAAGGGGTTAGCCTTTGCTAAAAAAATGCAAAAAAAATAAAATGTGAAATTTTAAGTAATTCTGTTTATTTTACGAATCGTCTTCGAATTTCGAACTGCGGAATGCTAGAAAATATTCGAAATTCGAAAAAATGAAGGAGTTACAGCGTAGTTGGCCTTGAAAACGACTTTGAATTTTTACGCCCAAAATAAATTTGTTTTTGCTATGTTTTCCATAGCAACCTTTACAGTATCGCTTCATGTAGCACCTCTACGGAAAGGGATCTTTGTCACGAATCTAACGGTGTCTGAAAATTTGTAAAGTTTGCCAAAATAGGGAAGTTACAGCAATTGCAAACTCAAGTTGGTTTTTTTGAATTTTTGGGATATGAATTATGCGATTTTGATGCAATACACTGAAGATTTCAAGGAAATGGGAAATAGTATTGATTCGTCCGGCACCACAACGGAAAGAGAATTTCTTCACGAATCCACCGGTGTCCTCAGAATGTTGAAGTTCGCAAAACTAACGAAGTTACAGCAATTTGAAACTCACGTAGATTTTTTTTGCGTTTTTTTGATATCAATTATGCGATTTTGAGCTTGTTTTTTGAAGAAAAAACATGGGAGTTGCGCAAAACCGATTTTTTTGCCATAATCTTCAATACTCTATACTCAACTCGAAAATTTTTTTCGCATCAAAAATTGAAAATTTTCATAAGGGGTTAGCCTTTGCTAAAAAAATGCAAAAAAAATAAAATGTGAAATTTTAAGTAATTCTGTTTATTTTACGAATCGTCTTCGAATTTCGAACTGCGGAATGCTAGAAAATATTCGAAATTCGAAAAAATGAAGGAGTTACAGCGTAGTTGGCCTTGAAAACGACTTTGAATTTTTACGCCCAAAATAAATTGGTTTTTGCTATGTTTTCCATAGCAACCTTTACAGTATCGCTTCATGTAGCACCTCTACGGAAAGGGATCTTTGTCACGAATCTAACGGTGTCTGAAAATTTGTAAAGTTTAGAAAATATTCGAAATTCGAAAAAATGAAGGAGTTACAGCGTAGTTGGCCTTGAAAACGACTTTGAATTTTTACGCCCAAAATAAATTGGTTTTTGCTATGTTTTCCATAGCAACCTTTACAGTATCGCTTCATGTAGCACCTCTACGGAAAGGGATCTTTGTCACGAATCTAACGGTGTCTGAAAATTTGTAAAGTTTGCCAAAATAGGGAAGTTACAGCAATTGCAAACTCAAGTTGGTTTTTTTGAATTTTTGGGATATGAATTATGCGATTTTGATGCAATACACTGAAGATTTCAAGGAAATGGGAAATAGTATTGATTCGTCCGGCACCACTACGGAAAGAGAATTTCTTCACGAATCCAACGGTGTCCTCAGAATGTTGAAGTTCGCAAAACTAACGAAGTTACAGCAATTTGAAACTCACGTAGATTTTTTTTGCGTTTTTTTGATATCAATTATGCGATTTTGAGCTTGTTTTTTGAAGAAAAAACATGGGAGTTGCGCAAAACCGATTTTTTTGCCATAATCTTCAATACTCTATACTCAACTCGAAAATTTTTTTCGCATCAAAAATTGAAAATTTTCATAAGGGGTTAGCCTTTGCTAAAAAAATGCAAAAAAAATAAAATGTGAAATTTTAAGTAATTCTGTTTATTTTACGAATCGTCTTCGAATTTCGAACTGCGGAATGCTAGAAAATATTCGAAATTCGAAAAAATGAAGGAGTTACAGCGTAGTTGGCCTTGAAAACGACTTTGAATTTTTACGCCCAAAATAAATTGGTTTTTGCTATGTTTTCCATAGCAACCTTTACAGTATCGCTTCATGTAGCACCTCTACGGAAAGGGATCTTTGTCACGAATCTAACGGTGTCTGAAAATTTGTAAAGTTTGCCAAAATAGGGAAGTTACAGCAATTGCAAACTCAAGTTGGTTTTTTTGAATTTTTGGGATATGAATTATGCGATTTTGATGCAATACACTGAAGATTTCAAGGAAATGGGAAATAGTATTGATTCGTCCGGCACCACAACGGAAAGAGAATTTCTTCACGAATCCAACGGTGTCCTCAGAATGTTGAAGTTCGCAAAACTAACGAAGTTACAGCAATTTGAAACTCACGTAGATTTTTTTTGCGTTTTTTTGATATCAATTATGCGATTTTGAGCTTGTTTTTTGAAGAAAAAACATGGGAGTTGCGCAAAACCGATTTTTTTGCCATAATCTTCAATACTCTATACTCAACTCGAAAATTTTTTTCGCATCAAAAATTGAAAATTTTCATAAGGGGTTAGCCTTTGCTAAAAAAATGCAAAAAAAATAAAATGTGAAATTTTAAGTAATTCTGTTTATTTTACGAATCGTCTTCGAATTTCGAACTGCGGAATGCTAGAAAATATTCGAAATTCGAAAAAATGAAGGAGTTACAGCGTAGTTGGCCTTGAAAACGACTTTGAATTTTTACGCCCAAAATAAATTGGTTTTTGCTATGTTTTCCATAGCAACCTTTACAGTATCGCTTCATGTAGCACCTCTACGGAAAGGGATCTTTGTCACGAATCTAACGGTGTCTGAAAATTTGTAAAGTTTGCCAAAATAGGGAAGTTACAGCAATTGCAAACTCAAGTTGGTTTTTTTGAATTTTTGGGATATGAATTATGCGATTTTGATGCAATACACTGAAGATTTCAAGGAAATGGGAAATAGTATTGATTCGTCCGGCACCACAACGGAAAGAGAATTTCTTCACGAATCCAACGGTGTCCTCAGAATGTTGAAGTTCGCAAAACTAACGAAGTTACAGCAATTTGAAACTCACGTAGATTTTTTTTGCGTTTTTTTGATATCAATTATGCGATTTTGAGCTTGTTTTTTGAAGAAAAAACATGGGAGTTGCGCAAAACCGATTTTTTTGCCATAATCTTCAATACTCTATACTCAACTCGAAAATTTTTTTCGCATCAAAAATTGAAAATTTTCATAAGGGGTTAGCCTTTGCTAAAAAAATGCAAAAAAAATAAAATGTGAAATTTTAAGTAATTCTGTTTATTTTACGAATCGTCTTCGAATTTCGAACTGCGGAATGCTAGAAAATATTCGAAATTCGAAAAAATGAAGGAGTTACAGCGTAGTTGGCCTTGAAAACGACTTTGAATTTTTACGCCCAAAATAAATTGGTTTTTGCTATGTTTTCCATAGCAACCTTTACAGTATCGCTTCATGTAGCACCTCTACGGAAAGGGATCTTTGTCACGAATCTAACGGTGTCTGAAAATTTGTAAAGTTTGCCAAAATAGGGAAGTTACAGCAATTGCAAACTCAAGTTGGTTTTTTTGAATTTTTGGGATATGAATTATGCGATTTTGATGCAATACACTGAAGATTTCAAGGAAATGGGAAATAGTATTGATTCGTCCGGCACCACTACGGAAAGAGAATTTCTTCACGAATCCAACGGTGTCCTCAGAATGTTGAAGTTCGCAAAACTAACGAAGTTACAGCAATTTGAAACTCACGTAGATTTTTTTTGCGTTTTTTTGATATCAATTATGCGATTTTGAGCTTGTTTTTTGAAGAAAAAACATGGGAGTTGCGCAAAACCGATTTTTTTGCCATAATCTTCAATACTCTATACTCAACTCGAAAATTTTTTTCGCATCAAAAATTGAAAATTTTCATAAGGGGTTAGCCTTTGCTAAAAAAATGCAAAAAAAATAAAATGTGAAATTTTAAGTAATTCTGTTTATTTTACGAATCGTCTTCGAATTTCGAACTGCGGAATGCTAGAAAATATTCGAAATTCGAAAAAATGAAGGAGTTACAGCGTAGTTGGCCTTGAAAACGACTTTGAATTTTTACGCCCAAAATAAATTGGTTTTTGCTATGTTTTCCATAGCAACCTTTACAGTATCGCTTCATGTAGCACCTCTACGGAAAGGGATCTTTGTCACGAATCTAACGGTGTCTGAAAATTTGTAAAGTTTGCCAAAATAGGGAAGTTACAGCAATTGCAAACTCAAGTTGGTTTTTTTGAATTTTTGGGATATGAATTATGCGATTTTGATGCAATACACTGAAGATTTCAAGGAAATGGGAAATAGTATTGATTCGTCCGGCACCACTACGGAAAGAGAATTTCTTCACGAATCCAACGGTGTCCTCAGAATGTTGAAGTTCGCAAAACTAACGAAGTTACAGCAATTTGAAACTCACGTAGATTTTTTTTGCGTTTTTTTTTATATCAATTATGCGATTTTGAGCTTGTTTTTTGAAGAAAAAACATGGGAGTTGCGCAAAACCGATTTTTTTGCCATAATCTTCAATACTCTATACTCAACTCGAAAATTTTTTTCGCATCAAAAATTGAAAATTTTCATAAGGGGTTAGCCTTTGCTAAAAAAATGCAAAAAAAATAAAATGTGAAATTTTAAGTAATTCTGTTTATTTTACGAATCGTCTTCGAATTTCGAACTGCGGAATGCTAGAAAATATTCGAAATTCGAAAAAATGAAGGAGTTACAGCGTAGTTGGCCTTGAAAACGACTTTGAATTTTTACGCCCAAAATAAATTGGTTTTTGCTATGTTTTCCATAGCAACCTTTACAGTATCGCTTCATGTAGCACCTCTACGGAAAGGGATCTTTGTCACGAATCTAACGGTGTCTGAAAATTTGTAAAGTTTGCCAAAATAGGGAAGTTACAGCAATTGCAAACTCAAGTTGGTTTTTTTGAATTTTTGGGATATGAATTATGCGATTTTGATGCAATACACTGAAGATTTCAAGGAAATGGGAAATAGTATTGATTCGTCCGGCACCACAACGGAAAGAGAATTTCTTCACGAATCCAACGGTGTCCTCAGAATGTTGAAGTTCGCAAAACTAACGAAGTTACAGCAATTTGAAACTCACGTAGATTTTTTTTGCGTTTTTTTTTTATATCAATTATGCGATTTTGAGCTTGTTTTTTGAAGAAAAAACATGGGAGTTGCGCAAAACCGATTTTTTTGCCATAATCTTCAATACTCTATACTCAACTCGAAAATTTTTTTCGCATCAAAAATTGAAAATTTTCATAAGGGGTTAGCCTTTGCTAAAAAAATGCAAAAAAAATAAAATGTGAAATTTTAAGTAATTCTGTTTATTTTACGAATCGTCTTCGAATTTCGAACTGCGGAATGCTAGAAAATATTCGAAATTCGAAAAAATGAAGGAGTTACAGCGTAGTTGGCCTTGAAAACGACTTTGAATTTTTACGCCCAAAATAAATTTGTTTTTGCTATGTTTTCCATAGCAACCTTTACAGTATCGCTTCATGTAGCACCTCTACGGAAAGGGATCTTTGTCACGAATCTAACGGTGTCTGAAAATTTGTAAAGTTTGCCAAAATAGGGAAGTTACAGCAATTGCAAACTCAAGTTGGTTTTTTTGAATTTTTGGGATATGAATTATGCGATTTTGATGCAATACACTGAAGATTTCAAGGAAATGGGAAATAGTATTGATTCGTCCGGCACCACTACGGAAAGAGAATTTCTTCACGAATCCAACGGTGTCCTCAGAATGTTGAAGTTCGCAAAACTAACGAAGTTACAGCAATTTGAAACTCACGTAGATTTTTTTTGCGTTTTTTTGATATCAATTATGCGATTTTGAGCTTGTTTTTTGAAGAAAAAACATGGGAGTTGCGCAAAACCGATTTTTTTGCCATAATCTTCAATACTCTATACTCAACTCGAAAATTTTTTTCGCATCAAAAATTGAAAATTTTCATAAGGGGTTAGCATTTGCTAAAAAAATGCAAAAAAAATAAAATGTGAAATTTTAAGTAATTCTGTTTATTTTACGAATCGTCTTCGAATTTCGAACTGCGGAATGCTAGAAAATATTCGAAATTCGAAAAAATGAAGGAGTTACAGCGTAGTTGGCCTTGAAAACGACTTTGAATTTTTACGCCCAAAATAAATTGGTTTTTGCTATGTTTTCCATAGCAACCTTTACAGTATCGCTTCATGTAGCACCTCTACGGAAAGGGATCTTTGTCACGAATCTAACGGTGTCTGAAAATTTGTAAAGTTTGCCAAAATAGGGAAGTTACAGCAATTGCAAACTCAAGTTGGTTTTTTTGAATTTTTGGGATATGAATTATGCGATTTTGATGCAATACACTGAAGATTTCAAGGAAATGGGAAATAGTATTGATTCGTCCGGCACCACAACGGAAAGAGAATTTCTTCACGAATCCAACGGTGTCCTCAGAATGTTGAAGTTCGCAAAACTAACGAAGTTACAGCAATTTGAAACTCACGTAGATTTTTTTTGCGTTTTTTTGATATCAATTATGCGATTTTGAGCTTGTTTTTTGAAGAAAAAACATGGGAGTTGCGCAAAACCGATTTTTTTGCCATAATCTTCAATACTCTATACTCAACTCGAAAATTTTTTTCGCATCAAAAATTGAAAATTTTCATAAGGGGTTAGCCTTTGCTAAAAAAATGCAAAAAAAATAAAATGTGAAATTTTAAGTAATTCTGTTTATTTTACGAATCGTCTTCGAATTTCGAACTGCGGAATGCTAGAAAATATTCGAAATTCGAAAAAATGAAGGAGTTACAGCGTAGTTGGCCTTGAAAACGACTTTGAATTTTTACGCCCAAAATAAATTGGTTTTTGCTATGTTTTCCATAGCAACCTTTACAGTATCGCTTCATGTAGCACCTCTACGGAAAGGGATCTTTGTCACGAATCTAACGGTGTCTGAAAATTTGTAAAGTTTGCCAAAATAGGGAAGTTACAGCAATTGCAAACTCAAGTTGGTTTTTTTGAATTTTTGGGATATGAATTATGCGATTTTGATGCAATACACTGAAGATTTCAAGGAAATGGGAAATAGTATTGATTCGTCCGGCACCACTACGGAAAGAGAATTTCTTCACGAATCCAACGGTGTCCTCAGAATGTTGAAGTTCGCAAAACTAACGAAGTTACAGCAATTTGAAACTCACGTAGATTTTTTTTGCGTTTTTTTGATATCAATTATGCGATTTTGAGCTTGTTTTTTGAAGAAAAAACATGGGAGTTGCGCAAAACCGATTTTTTTGCCATAATCTTCAATACTCTATACTCAACTCGAAAATTTTTTTCGCATCAAAAATTGAAAATTTTCATAAGGGGTTAGCCTTTGCTAAAAAAATGCAAAAAAAATAAAATGTGAAATTTTAAGTAATTCTGTTTATTTTACGAATCGTCTTCGAATTTCGAACTGCGGAATGCTAGAAAATATTCGAAATTCGAAAAAATGAAGGAGTTACAGCGTAGTTGGCCTTGAAAACGACTTTGAATTTTTACGCCCAAAATAAATTGGTTTTTGCTATGTTTTCCATAGCAACCTTTACAGTATCGCTTCATGTAGCACCTCTACGGAAAGGGATCTTTGTCACGAATCTAACGGTGTCTGAAAATTTGTAAAGTTTGCCAAAATAGGGAAGTTACAGCAATTGCAAACTCAAGTTGGTTTTTTTGAATTTTTGGGATATGAATTATGCGATTTTGATGCAATACACTGAAGATTTCAAGGAAATGGGAAATAGTATTGATTCGTCCGGCACCACTACGGAAAGAGAATTTCTTCACGAATCCAACGGTGTCCTCAGAATGTTGAAGTTCGCAAAACTAACGAAGTTACAGCAATTTGAAACTCACGTAGATTTTTTTTGCGTTTTTTTTTATATCAATTATGCGATTTTGAGCTTGTTTTTTGAAGAAAAAACATGGGAGTTGCGCAAAACCGATTTTTTTGCCATAATCTTCAATACTCTATACTCAACTCGAAAATTTTTTTCGCATCAAAAATTGAAAATTTTCATAAGGGGTTAGCCTTTGCTAAAAAAATGCAAAAAAAATAAAATGTGAAATTTTAAGTAATTCTGTTTATTTTACGAATCGTCTTCGAATTTCGAACTGCGGAATGCTAGAAAATATTCGAAATTCGAAAAAATGAAGGAGTTACAGCGTAGTTGGCCTTGAAAACGACTTTGAATTTTTACGCCCAAAATAAATTGGTTTTTGCTATGTTTTCCATAGCAACCTTTACAGTATCGCTTCATGTAGCACCTCTACGGAAAGGGATCTTTGTCACGAATCTAACGGTGTCTGAAAATTTGTAAAGTTTGCCAAAATAGGGAAGTTACAGCAATTGCAAACTCAAGTTGGTTTTTTTGAATTTTTGGGATATGAATTATGCGATTTTGATGCAATACACTGAAGATTTCAAGGAAATGGGAAATAGTATTGATTCGTCCGGCACCACAACGGAAAGAGAATTTCTTCACGAATCCAACGGTGTCCTCAGAATGTTGAAGTTCGCAAAACTAACGAAGTTACAGCAATTTGAAACTCACGTAGATTTTTTTTGCGTTTTTTTTTATATCAATTATGCGATTTTGAGCTTGTTTTTTGAAGAAAAAACATGGGAGTTGCGCAAAACCGATTTTTTTGCCATAATCTTCAATACTCTATACTCAACTCGAAAATTTTTTTCGCATCAAAAATTGAAAATTTTCATAAGGGGTTAGCCTTTGCTAAAAAAATGCAAAAAAAATAAAATGTGAAATTTTAAGTAATTCTGTTTATTTTACGAATCGTCTTCGAATTTCGAACTGCGGAATGCTAGAAAATATTCGAAATTCGAAAAAATGAAGGAGTTACAGCGTAGTTGGCCTTGAAAACGACTTTGAATTTTTACGCCCAAAATAAATTGGTTTTTGCTATGTTTTCCATAGCAACCTTTACAGTATCGCTTCATGTAGCACCTCTACGGAAAGGGATCTTTGTCACGAATCTAACGGTGTCTGAAAATTTGTAAAGTTTGCCAAAATAGGGAAGTTACAGCAATTGCAAACTCAAGTTGGTTTTTTTGAATTTTTGGGATATGAATTATGCGATTTTGATGCAATACACTGAAGATTTCAAGGAAATGGGAAATAGTATTGATTCGTCCGGCACCACTACGGAAAGAGAATTTCTTCACGAATCCAACGGTGTCCTCAGAATGTTGAAGTTCGCAAAACTAACGAAGTTACAGCAATTTGAAACTCACGTAGATTTTTTTTGCGTTTTTTTGATATCAATTATGCGATTTTGAGCTTGTTTTTTGAAGAAAAAACATGGGAGTTGCGCAAAACCGATTTTTTTGCCATAATCTTCAATACTCTATACTCAACTCGAAAATTTTTTTCGCATCAAAAATTGAAAATTTTCATAAGGGGTTAGCCTTTGATTTTTTAGATTTTTTTTGCGTTTTTTTGATATCAATTATGCGATTTTGAGCTTGTTTTTTGAAGAAAAAACATGGGAGTTGCGCAAAACCGATTTTTTTGCCATAATCTTCAATACTCTATACTCAACTCGAAAATTTTTTTCGCATCAAAAATTGAAAATTTTCATAAGGGGTTAGCCTTTGCTAAAAAAATGCAAAAAAAATAAAATGTGAAATTTTAAGTAATTCTGTTTATTTTACGAATCGTCTTCGAATTTCGAACTGCGGAATGCTAGAAAATATTCGAAATTCGAAAAAATGAAGGAGTTACAGCGTAGTTGGCCTTGAAAACGACTTTGAATTTTTACGCCCAAAATAAATTGGTTTTTGCTATGTTTTCCATAGCAACCTTTACAGTATCGCTTCATGTAGCACCTCTACGGAAAGGGATCTTTGTCACGAATCTAACGGTGTCTGAAAATTTGTAAAGTTTGCCAAAATAGGGAAGTTACAGCAATTGCAAACTCAAGTTGGTTTTTTTGAATTTTTGGGATATGAATTATGCGATTTTGATGCAATACACTGAAGATTTCAAGGAAATGGGAAATAGTATTGATTCGTCCGGCACCACAACGGAAAGAGAATTTCTTCACGAATCCAACGGTGTCCTCAGAATGTTGAAGTTCGCAAAACTAACGAAGTTACAGCAATTTGAAACTCACGTAGATTTTTTTTGCGTTTTTTTGATATCAATTATGCGATTTTGAGCTTGTTTTTTGAAGAAAAAACATGGGAGTTGCGCAAAACCGATTTTTTTGCCATAATCTTCAATACTCTATACTCAACTCGAAAATTTTTTTCGCATCAAAAATTGAAAATTTTCATAAGGGGTTAGCCTTTGCTAAAAAAATGCAAAAAAAATAAAATGTGAAATTTTAAGTAATTCTGTTTATTTTACGAATCGTCTTCGAATTTCGAACTGCGGAATGCTAGAAAATATTCGAAATTCGAAAAAATGAAGGAGTTACAGCGTAGTTGGCCTTGAAAACGACTTTGAATTTTTACGCCCAAAATAAATTGGTTTTTGCTATGTTTTCCATAGCAACCTTTACAGTATCGCTTCATGTAGCACCTCTACGGAAAGGGATCTTTGTCACGAATCTAACGGTGTCTGAAAATTTGTAAAGTTTGCCAAAATAGGGAAGTTACAGCAATTGCAAACTCAAGTTGGTTTTTTTGAATTTTTGGGATATGAATTATGCGATTTTGATGCAATACACTGAAGATTTCAAGGAAATGGGAAATAGTATTGATTCGTCCGGCACCACAACGGAAAGAGAATTTCTTCACGAATCCAACGGTGTCCTCAGAATGTTGAAGTTCGCAAAACTAACGAAGTTACAGCAATTTGAAACTCACGTAGATTTTTTTTGCGTTTTTTTGATATCAATTATGCGATTTTGAGCTTGTTTTTTGAAGAAAAAACATGGGAGTTGCGCAAAACCGATTTTTTTGCCATAATCTTCAATACTCTATACTCAACTCGAAAATTTTTTTCGCATCAAAAATTGAAAATTTTCATAAGGGGTTAGCCTTTGCTAAAAAAATGCAAAAAAAATAAAATGTGAAATTTTAAGTAATTCTGTTTATTTTACGAATCGTCTTCGAATTTCGAACTGCGGAATGCTAGAAAATATTCGAAATTCGAAAAAATGAAGGAGTTACAGCGTAGTTGGCCTTGAAAACGACTTTGAATTTTTACGCCCAAAATAAATTGGTTTTTGCTATGTTTTCCATAGCAACCTTTACAGTATCGCTTCATGTAGCACCTCTACGGAAAGGGATCTTTGTCACGAATCTAACGGTGTCTGAAAATTTGTAAAGTTTGCCAAAATAGGGAAGTTACAGCAATTGCAAACTCAAGTTGGTTTTTTTGAATTTTTGGGATATGAATTATGCGATTTTGATGCAATACACTGAAGATTTCAAGGAAATGGGAAATAGTATTGATTCGTCCGGCACCACAACGGAAAGAGAATTTCTTCACGAATCCAACGGTGTCCTCAGAATGTTGAAGTTCGCAAAACTAACGAAGTTACAGCAATTTGAAACTCACGTAGATTTTTTTTGCGTTTTTTTGATATCAATTATGCGATTTTGAGCTTGTTTTTTGAAGAAAAAACATGGGAGTTGCGCAAAACCGATTTTTTTGCCATAATCTTCAATACTCTATACTCAACTCGAAAATTTTTTTCGCATCAAAAATTGAAAATTTTCATAAGGGGTTAGCCTTTGCTAAAAAAATGCAAAAAAAATAAAATGTGAAATTTTAAGTAATTCTGTTTATTTTACGAATCGTCTTCGAATTTCGAACTGCGGAATGCTAGAAAATATTCGAAATTCGAAAAAATGAAGGAGTTACAGCGTAGTTGGCCTTGAAAACGACTTTGAATTTTTACGCCCAAAATAAATTGGTTTTTGCTATGTTTTCCATAGCAACCTTTACAGTATCGCTTCATGTAGCACCTCTACGGAAAGGGATCTTTGTCACGAATCTAACGGTGTCTGAAAATTTGTAAAGTTTGCCAAAATAGGGAAGTTACAGCAATTGCAAACTCAAGTTGGTTTTTTTGAATTTTTGGGATATGAATTATGCGATTTTGATGCAATACACTGAAGATTTCAAGGAAATGGGAAATAGTATTGATTCGTCCGGCACCACAACGGAAAGAGAATTTCTTCACGAATCCAACGGTGTCCTCAGAATGTTGAAGTTCGCAAAACTAACGAAGTTACAGCAATTTGAAACTCACGTAGATTTTTTTTGCGTTTTTTTGATATCAATTATGCGATTTTGAGCTTGTTTTTTGAAGAAAAAACATGGGAGTTGCGCAAAACCGATTTTTTTGCCATAATCTTCAATACTCTATACTCAACTCGAAAATTTTTTTCGCATCAAAAATTGAAAATTTTCATAAGGGGTTAGCCTTTGCTAAAAAAATGCAAAAAAAATAAAATGTGAAATTTTAAGTAATTCTGTTTATTTTACGAATCGTCTTCGAATTTCGAACTGCGGAATGCTAGAAAATATTCGAAATTCGAAAAAATGAAGGAGTTACAGCGTAGTTGGCCTTGAAAACGACTTTGAATTTTTACGCCCAAAATAAATTGGTTTTTGCTATGTTTTCCATAGCAACCTTTACAGTATCGCTTCATGTAGCACCTCTACGGAAAGGGATCTTTGTCACGAATCTAACGGTGTCTGAAAATTTGTAAAGTTTGCCAAAATAGGGAAGTTACAGCAATTGCAAACTCAAGTTGGTTTTTTTGAATTTTTGGGATATGAATTATGCGATTTTGATGCAATACACTGAAGATTTCAAGGAAATGGGAAATAGTATTGATTCGTCCGGCACCACAACGGAAAGAGAATTTCTTCACGAATCCACCGGTGTCCTCAGAATGTTGAAGTTCGCAAAACTAACGAAGTTACAGCAATTTGAAACTCACGTAGATTTTTTTTGCGTTTTTTTGATATCAATTATGCGATTTTGAGCTTGTTTTTTGAAGAAAAAACATGGGAGTTGCGCAAAACCGATTTTTTTGCCATAATCTTCAATACTCTATACTCAACTCGAAAATTTTTTTCGCATCAAAAATTGAAAATTTTCATAAGGGGTTAGCCTTTGCTAAAAAAATGCAAAAAAAATAAAATGTGAAATTTTAAGTAATTCTGTTTATTTTACGAATCGTCTTCGAATTTCGAACTGCGGAATGCTAGAAAATATTCGAAATTCGAAAAAATGAAGGAGTTACAGCGTAGTTGGCCTTGAAAACGACTTTGAATTTTTACGCCCAAAATAAATTTGTTTTTGCTATGTTTTCCATAGCAACCTTTACAGTATCGCTTCATGTAGCACCTCTACGGAAAGGGATCTTTGTCACGAATCTAACGGTGTCTGAAAATTTGTAAAGTTTGCCAAAATAGGGAAGTTACAGCAATTGCAAACTCAAGTTGGTTTTTTTGAATTTTTGGGATATGAATTATGCGATTTTGATGCAATACACTGAAGATTTCAAGGAAATGGGAAATAGTATTGATTCGTCCGGCACCACTACGGAAAGAGAATTTCTTCACGAATCCAACGGTGTCCTCAGAATGTTGAAGTTCGCAAAACTAACGAAGTTACAGCAATTTGAAACTCACGTAGATTTTTTTTGCGTTTTTTTGATATCAATTATGCGATTTTGAGCTTGTTTTTTGAAGAAAAAACATGGGAGTTGCGCAAAACCGATTTTTTTGCCATAATCTTCAATACTCTATACTCAACTCGAAAATTTTTTTCGCATCAAAAATTGAAAATTTTCATAAGGGGTTAGCCTTTGCTAAAAAAATGCAAAAAAAATAAAATGTGAAATTTTAAGTAATTCTGTTTATTTTACGAATCGTCTTCGAATTTCGAACTGCGGAATGCTAGAAAATATTCGAAATTCGAAAAAATGAAGGAGTTACAGCGTAGTTGGCCTTGAAAACGACTTTGAATTTTTACGCCCAAAATAAATTGGTTTTTGCTATGTTTTCCATAGCAACCTTTACAGTATCGCTTCATGTAGCACCTCTACGGAAAGGGATCTTTGTCACGAATCTAACGGTGTCTGAAAATTTGTAAAGTTTGCCAAAATAGGGAAGTTACAGCAATTGCAAACTCAAGTTGGTTTTTTTGAATTTTTGGGATATGAATTATGCGATTTTGATGCAATACACTGAAGATTTCAAGGAAATGGGAAATAGTATTGATTCGTCCGGCACCACAACGGAAAGAGAATTTCTTCACGAATCCAACGGTGTCCTCAGAATGTTGAAGTTCGCAAAACTAACGAAGTTACAGCAATTTGAAACTCACGTAGATTTTTTTTGCGTTTTTTTGATATCAATTATGCGATTTTGAGCTTGTTTTTTGAAGAAAAAACATGGGAGTTGCGCAAAACCGATTTTTTTGCCATAATCTTCAATACTCTATACTCAACTCGAAAATTTTTTTCGCATCAAAAATTGAAAATTTTCATAAGGGGTTAGCCTTTGCTAAAAAAATGCAAAAAAAATAAAATGTGAAATTTTAAGTAATTCTGTTTATTTTACGAATCGTCTTCGAATTTCGAACTGCGGAATGCTAGAAAATATTCGAAATTCGAAAAAATGAAGGAGTTACAGCGTAGTTGGCCTTGAAAACGACTTTGAATTTTTACGCCCAAAATAAATTGGTTTTTGCTATGTTTTCCATAGCAACCTTTACAGTATCGCTTCATGTAGCACCTCTACGGAAAGGGATCTTTGTCACGAATCTAACGGTGTCTGAAAATTTGTAAAGTTTGCCAAAATAGGGAAGTTACAGCAATTGCAAACTCAAGTTGGTTTTTTTGAATTTTTGGGATATGAATTATGCGATTTTGATGCAATACACTGAAGATTTCAAGGAAATGGGAAATAGTATTGATTCGTCCGGCACCACAACGGAAAGAGAATTTCTTCACGAATCCACCGGTGTCCTCAGAATGTTGAAGTTCGCAAAACTAACGAAGTTACAGCAATTTGAAACTCACGTAGATTTTTTTTGCGTTTTTTTGATATCAATTATGCGATTTTGAGCTTGTTTTTTGAAGAAAAAACATGGGAGTTGCGCAAAACCGATTTTTTTGCCATAATCTTCAATACTCTATACTCAACTCGAAAATTTTTTTCGCATCAAAAATTGAAAATTTTCATAAGGGGTTAGCCTTTGCTAAAAAAATGCAAAAAAAATAAAATGTGAAATTTTAAGTAATTCTGTTTATTTTACGAATCGTCTTCGAATTTCGAACTGCGGAATGCTAGAAAATATTCGAAATTCGAAAAAATGAAGGAGTTACAGCGTAGTTGGCCTTGAAAACGACTTTGAATTTTTACGCCCAAAATAAATTGGTTTTTGCTATGTTTTCCATAGCAACCTTTACAGTATCGCTTCATGTAGCACCTCTACGGAAAGGGATCTTTGTCACGAATCTAACGGTGTCTGAAAATTTGTAAAGTTTGCCAAAATAGGGAAGTTACAGCAATTGCAAACTCAAGTTGGTTTTTTTGAATTTTTGGGATATGAATTATGCGATTTTGATGCAATACACTGAAGATTTCAAGGAAATGGGAAATAGTATTGATTCGTCCGGCACCACAACGGAAAGAGAATTTCTTCACGAATCCAACGGTGTCCTCAGAATGTTGAAGTTCGCAAAACTAACGAAGTTACAGCAATTTGAAACTCACGTAGATTTTTTTTGCGTTTTTTTGATATCAATTATGCGATTTTGAGCTTGTTTTTTGAAGAAAAAACATGGGAGTTGCGCAAAACCGATTTTTTTGCCATAATCTTCAATACTCTATACTCAACTCGAAAATTTTTTTCGCATCAAAAATTGAAAATTTTCATAAGGGGTTAGCCTTTGCTAAAAAAATGCAAAAAAAATAAAATGTGAAATTTTAAGTAATTCTGTTTATTTTACGAATCGTCTTCGAATTTCGAACTGCGGAATGCTAGAAAATATTCGAAATTCGAAAAAATGAAGGAGTTACAGCGTAGTTGGCCTTGAAAACGACTTTGAATTTTTACGCCCAAAATAAATTGGTTTTTGCTATGTTTTCCATAGCAACCTTTACAGTATCGCTTCATGTAGCACCTCTACGGAAAGGGATCTTTGTCACGAATCTAACGGTGTCTGAAAATTTGTAAAGTTTGCCAAAATAGGGAAGTTACAGCAATTGCAAACTCAAGTTGGTTTTTTTGAATTTTTGGGATATGAATTATGCGATTTTGATGCAATACACTGAAGATTTCAAGGAAATGGGAAATAGTATTGATTCGTCCGGCACCACAACGGAAAGAGAATTTCTTCACGAATCCAACGGTGTCCTCAGAATGTTGAAGTTCGCAAAACTAACGAAGTTACAGCAATTTGAAACTCACGTAGATTTTTTTTGCGTTTTTTTGATATCAATTATGCGATTTTGAGCTTGTTTTTTGAAGAAAAAACATGGGAGTTGCGCAAAACCGATTTTTTTGCCATAATCTTCAATACTCTATACTCAACTCGAAAATTTTTTTCGCATCAAAAATTGAAAATTTTCATAAGGGGTTAGCCTTTGCTAAAAAAATGCAAAAAAAATAAAATGTGAAATTTTAAGTAATTCTGTTTATTTTACGAATCGTCTTCGAATTTCGAACTGCGGAATGCTAGAAAATATTCGAAATTCGAAAAAATGAAGGAGTTACAGCGTAGTTGGCCTTGAAAACGACTTTGAATTTTTACGCCCAAAATAAATTGGTTTTTGCTATGTTTTCCATAGCAACCTTTACAGTATCGCTTCATGTAGCACCTCTACGGAAAGGGATCTTTGTCACGAATCTAACGGTGTCTGAAAATTTGTAAAGTTTGCCAAAATAGGGAAGTTACAGCAATTGCAAACTCAAGTTGGTTTTTTTGAATTTTTGGGATATGAATTATGCGATTTTGATGCAATACACTGAAGATTTCAAGGAAATGGGAAATAGTATTGATTCGTCCGGCACCACTACGGAAAGAGAATTTCTTCACGAATCCAACGGTGTCCTCAGAATGTTGAAGTTCGCAAAACTAACGAAGTTACAGCAATTTGAAACTCACGTAGATTTTTTTTGCGTTTTTTTGATATCAATTATGCGATTTTGAGCTTGTTTTTTGAAGAAAAAACATGGGAGTTGCGCAAAACCGATTTTTTTGCCATAATCTTCAATACTCTATACTCAACTCGAAAATTTTTTTCGCATCAAAAATTGAAAATTTTCATAAGGGGTTAGCCTTTGCTAAAAAAATGCAAAAAAAATAAAATGTGAAATTTTAAGTAATTCTGTTTATTTTACGAATCGTCTTCGAATTTCGAACTGCGGAATGCTAGAAAATATTCGAAATTCGAAAAAATGAAGGAGTTACAGCGTAGTTGGCCTTGAAAACGACTTTGAATTTTTACGCCCAAAATAAATTGGTTTTTGCTATGTTTTCCATAGCAACCTTTACAGTATCGCTTCATGTAGCACCTCTACGGAAAGGGATCTTTGTCACGAATCTAACGGTGTCTGAAAATTTGTAAAGTTTGCCAAAATAGGGAAGTTACAGCAATTGCAAACTCAAGTTGGTTTTTTTGAATTTTTGGGATATGAATTATGCGATTTTGATGCAATACACTGAAGATTTCAAGGAAATGGGAAATAGTATTGATTCGTCCGGCACCACAACGGAAAGAGAATTTCTTCACGAATCCAACGGTGTCCTCAGAATGTTGAAGTTCGCAAAACTAACGAAGTTACAGCAATTTGAAACTCACGTAGATTTTTTTTGCGTTTTTTTGATATCAATTATGCGATTTTGAGCTTGTTTTTTGAAGAAAAAACATGGGAGTTGCGCAAAACCGATTTTTTTGCCATAATCTTCAATACTCTATACTCAACTCGAAAATTTTTTTCGCATCAAAAATTGAAAATTTTCATAAGGGGTTAGCCTTTGCTAAAAAAATGCAAAAAAAATAAAATGTGAAATTTTAAGTAATTCTGTTTATTTTACGAATCGTCTTCGAATTTCGAACTGCGGAATGCTAGAAAATATTCGAAATTCGAAAAAATGAAGGAGTTACAGCGTAGTTGGCCTTGAAAACGACTTTGAATTTTTACGCCCAAAATAAATTTGTTTTTGCTATGTTTTCCATAGCAACCTTTACAGTATCGCTTCATGTAGCACCTCTACGGAAAGGGATCTTTGTCACGAATCTAACGGTGTCTGAAAATTTGTAAAGTTTGCCAAAATAGGGAAGTTACAGCAATTGCAAACTCAAGTTGGTTTTTTTGAATTTTTGGGATATGAATTATGCGATTTTGATGCAATACACTGAAGATTTCAAGGAAATGGGAAATAGTATTGATTCGTCCGGCACCACAACGGAAAGAGAATTTCTTCACGAATCCAACGGTGTCCTCAGAATGTTGAAGTTCGCAAAACTAACGAAGTTACAGCAATTTGAAACTCACGTAGATTTTTTTTGCGTTTTTTTGATATCAATTATGCGATTTTGAGCTTGTTTTTTGAAGAAAAAACATGGGAGTTGCGCAAAACCGATTTTTTTGCCATAATCTTCAATACTCTATACTCAACTCGAAAATTTTTTTCGCCTCAAAAATTGAAAATTTTCATAAGGGGTTAGCCTTTGCTAAAAAAATGCAAAAAAAATAAAATGTGAAATTTTAAGTAATTCTGTTTATTTTACGAATCGTCTTCGAATTTCGAACTGCGGAATGCTAGAAAATATTCGAAATTCGAAAAAATGAAGGAGTTACAGCGTAGTTGGCCTTGAAAACGACTTTGAATTTTTACGCCCAAAATAAATTGGTTTTTGCTATGTTTTCCATAGCAACCTTTACAGTATCGCTTCATGTAGCACCTCTACGGAAAGGGATCTTTGTCACGAATCTAACGGTGTCTGAAAATTTGTAAAGTTTGCCAAAATAGGGAAGTTACAGCAATTGCAAACTCAAGTTGGTTTTTTTGAATTTTTGGGATATGAATTATGCGATTTTGATGCAATACACTGAAGATTTCAAGGAAATGGGAAATAGTATTGATTCGTCCGGCACCACAACGGAAAGAGAATTTCTTCACGAATCCAACGGTGTCCTCAGAATGTTGAAGTTCGCAAAACTAACGAAGTTACAGCAATTTGAAACTCACGTAGATTTTTTTTGCGTTTTTTTGATATCAATTATGCGATTTTGAGCTTGTTTTTTGAAGAAAAAACATGGGAGTTGCGCAAAACCGATTTTTTTGCCATAATCTTCAATACTCTATACTCAACTCGAAAATTTTTTTCGCATCAAAAATTGAAAATTTTCATAAGGGGTTAGCCTTTGCTAAAAAAATGCAAAAAAAATAAAATGTGAAATTTTAAGTAATTCTGTTTATTTTACGAATCGTCTTCGAATTTCGAACTGCGGAATGCTAGAAAATATTCGAAATTCGAAAAAATGAAGGAGTTACAGCGTAGTTGGCCTTGAAAACGACTTTGAATTTTTACGCCCAAAATAAATTGGTTTTTGCTATGTTTTCCATAGCAACCTTTACAGTATCGCTTCATGTAGCACCTCTACGGAAAGGGATCTTTGTCACGAATCTAACGGTGTCTGAAAATTTGTAAAGTTTGCCAAAATAGGGAAGTTACAGCAATTGCAAACTCAAGTTGGTTTTTTTGAATTTTTGGGATATGAATTATGCGATTTTGATGCAATACACTGAAGATTTCAAGGAAATGGGAAATAGTATTGATTCGTCCGGCACCACTACGGAAAGAGAATTTCTTCACGAATCCAACGGTGTCCTCAGAATGTTGAAGTTCGCAAAACTAACGAAGTTACAGCAATTTGAAACTCACGTAGATTTTTTTTGCGTTTTTTTGATATCAATTATGCGATTTTGAGCTTGTTTTTTGAAGAAAAAACATGGGAGTTGCGCAAAACCGATTTTTTTGCCATAATCTTCAATACTCTATACTCAACTCGAAAATTTTTTTCGCATCAAAAATTGAAAATTTTCATAAGGGGTTAGCCTTTGCTAAAAAAATGCAAAAAAAATAAAATGTGAAATTTTAAGTAATTCTGTTTATTTTACGAATCGTCTTCGAATTTCGAACTGCGGAATGCTAGAAAATATTCGAAATTCGAAAAAATGAAGGAGTTACAGCGTAGTTGGCCTTGAAAACGACTTTGAATTTTTACGCCCAAAATAAATTGGTTTTTGCTATGTTTTCCATAGCAACCTTTACAGTATCGCTTCATGTAGCACCTCTACGGAAAGGGATCTTTGTCACGAATCTAACGGTGTCTGAAAATTTGTAAAGTTTGCCAAAATAGGGAAGTTACAGCAATTGCAAACTCAAGTTGGTTTTTTTGAATTTTTGGGATATGAATTATGCGATTTTGATGCAATACACTGAAGATTTCAAGGAAATGGGAAATAGTATTGATTCGTCCGGCACCACAACGGAAAGAGAATTTCTTCACGAATCCACCGGTGTCCTCAGAATGTTGAAGTTCGCAAAACTAACGAAGTTACAGCAATTTGAAACTCACGTAGATTTTTTTTGCGTTTTTTTGATATCAATTATGCGATTTTGAGCTTGTTTTTTGAAGAAAAAACATGGGAGTTGCGCAAAACCGATTTTTTTGCCATAATCTTCAATACTCTATACTCAACTCGAAAATTTTTTTCGCATCAAAAATTGAAAATTTTCATAAGGGGTTAGCCTTTGCTAAAAAAATGCAAAAAAAATAAAATGTGAAATTTTAAGTAATTCTGTTTATTTTACGAATCGTCTTCGAATTTCGAACTGCGGAATGCTAGAAAATATTCGAAATTCGAAAAAATGAAGGAGTTACAGCGTAGTTGGCCTTGAAAACGACTTTGAATTTTTACGCCCAAAATAAATTGGTTTTTGCTATGTTTTCCATAGCAACCTTTACAGTATCGCTTCATGTAGCACCTCTACGGAAAGGGATCTTTGTCACGAATCTAACGGTGTCTGAAAATTTGTAAAGTTTGCCAAAATAGGGAAGTTACAGCAATTGCAAACTCAAGTTGGTTTTTTTGAATTTTTGGGATATGAATTATGCGATTTTGATGCAATACACTGAAGATTTCAAGGAAATGGGAAATAGTATTGATTCGTCCGGCACCACTACGGAAAGAGAATTTCTTCACGAATCCAACGGTGTCCTCAGAATGTTGAAGTTCGCAAAACTAACGAAGTTACAGCAATTTGAAACTCACGTAGATTTTTTTTGCGTTTTTTTGATATCAATTATGCGATTTTGAGCTTGTTTTTTGAAGAAAAAACATGGGAGTTGCGCAAAACCGATTTTTTTGCCATAATCTTCAATACTCTATACTCAACTCGAAAATTTTTTTCGCATCAAAAATTGAAAATTTTCATAAGGGGTTAGCCTTTGCTAAAAAAATGCAAAAAAAATAAAATGTGAAATTTTAAGTAATTCTGTTTATTTTACGAATCGTCTTCGAATTTCGAACTGCGGAATGCTAGAAAATATTCGAAATTCGAAAAAATGAAGGAGTTACAGCGTAGTTGGCCTTGAAAACGACTTTGAATTTTTACGCCCAAAATAAATTGGTTTTTGCTATGTTTTCCATAGCAACCTTTACAGTATCGCTTCATGTAGCACCTCTACGGAAAGGGATCTTTGTCACGAATCTAACGGTGTCTGAAAATTTGTAAAGTTTGCCAAAATAGGGAAGTTACAGCAATTGCAAACTCAAGTTGGTTTTTTTGAATTTTTGGGATATGAATTATGCGATTTTGATGCAATACACTGAAGATTTCAAGGAAATGGGAAATAGTATTGATTCGTCCGGCACCACTACGGAAAGAGAATTTCTTCACGAATCCAACGGTGTCCTCAGAATGTTGAAGTTCGCAAAACTAACGAAGTTACAGCAATTTGAAACTCACGTAGATTTTTTTTGCGTTTTTTATACCCTCCACCGTAAGATGGGGGGTATACTAATTTCGTCATTCTGTTTGTAACTACTCGAAATATTCGTCTGAGACCCCATAAAGTATATATATTCTTGATCGTCGTGAAATTTTATGTCTATCTAGCCATGTCCGTCCGTCTGTCCGTCCGTCCGTCCGTCCGTCCGTCCGTCCGTCCGTCCGTCCGTCTGTCTGTCGAAAGCACGCTAACTTCCGAAGGAGTAAAGCTAGACGCTTGAAATTTTGCACAAATACTTCTTATTAGTGTAGGTCGGTTGGTATTGCAAATGGGCCATATCGGTCCATGTTTTGATATAGCTGCCATATAAACCGATCTTGGGTCTTGACTTCTTGAGCCTCTAGAGTGCGCAATTCTTATCCGATTGGAATGAAATTTTGCACGACGTGTTTTGTTATGACATCCAACAACTGTGTCAAGTATGGTTCAAATCGGTCCATAACCTGATATAGCTGTCATATAAACCGATCTTGGGTCTTGATTTCTTGAGCCTCTAGAGTGCGCAATTCTTATCCGATTGGAATGAAATTTTGCACGACGTGTTTTGTTACGATATCCAACAACTGTGCCAAGTATGGTTCAAATCGGTCCATAACCTGATATAGCTGTCATATAAACCGATCTTGGGTCTTGACTTCTTGAGCCTCTAGAGGGCGCAATTCTTATCCAATTTGAATGAATTTTGGCACGTAGTATTTTGTTATGATATCCAACAACTGTGCCAAATATGGTTCAAATCGGTTCATAACCTGATATAGCTGCCATATAAACCGATCTGGGATCTTGACTTCTTGAGCCTCTAGAGGTCGCAATTATTATCCGATTTGCCTGAAATTTTGTACGACGGATTCTCTCATGACCTTTAACATACGTGTTTATTATGGTCTGAATCGGTTTATAGCCTGATATAGCTCCCATATAAATCGATCTCTCTATTTAACTTCTTGAGCCCACAAAGGGCGCAATTCTTATTCGAATTGGCTGACATTTTACACAGGTCTCCAACATATAATTTAATTGTGGTCCAAACCGGACCATATCTTCATATCGCTCTAATAGCAGAGCAAATCTTCTCTTATATCCTTTTTTGCCTAAGAAGAGATGCCGGGAAAAGAACTCGATATATGCGATCCATGGTGGAGGGTATATAAGATTCGGCCCGGCCGAACTTAGCACGCTTTTACTTGTTTGATATCAATTATGCGATTTTGAGCTTGTTTTTTGAAGAAAAAACATGGGAGTTGCGCAAAACCGATTTTTTTGCCATAATCTTCAATACTCTATACTCAACTCGAAAATTTTTTTCGCATCAAAAATTGAAAATTTTCATAAGGGGTTAGCCTTTGCTAAAAAAATGCAAAAAAAATAAAATGTGAAATTTTAAGTAATTCTGTTTATTTTACGAATCGTCTTCGAATTTCGAACTGCGGAATGCTAGAAAATATTCGAAATTCGAAAAAATGAAGGAGTTACAGCGTAGTTGGCCTTGAAAACGACTTTGAATTTTTACGCCCAAAATAAATTGGTTTTTGCTATGTTTTCCATAGCAACCTTTACAGTATCGCTTCATGTAGCACCTCTACGGAAAGGGATCTTTGTCACGAATCTAACGGTGTCTGAAAATTTGTAAAGTTTGCCAAAATAGGGAAGTTACAGCAATTGCAAACTCAAGTTGGTTTTTTTGAATTTTTGGGATATGAATTATGCGATTTTGATGCAATACACTGAAGATTTCAAGGAAATGGGAAATAGTATTGATTCGTCCGGCACCACTACGGAAAGAGAATTTCTTCACGAATCCAACGGTGTCCTCAGAATGTTGAAGTTCGCAAAACTAACGAAGTTACAGCAATTTGAAACTCACGTAGATTTTTTTTGCGTTTTTTTGATATCAATTATGCGATTTTGAGCTTGTTTTTTGAAGAAAAAACATGGGAGTTGCGCAAAACCGATTTTTTTGCCATAATCTTCAATACTCTATACTCAACTCGAAAATTTTTTTCGCATCAAAAATTGAAAATTTTCATAAGGGGTTAGCCTTTGCTAAAAAAATGCAAAAAAAATAAAATGTGAAATTTTAAGTAATTCTGTTTATTTTACGAATCGTCTTCGAATTTCGAACTGCGGAATGCTAGAAAATATTCGAAATTCGAAAAAATGAAGGAGTTACAGCGTAGTTGGCCTTGAAAACGACTTTGAATTTTTACGCCCAAAATAAATTGGTTTTTGCTATGTTTTCCATAGCAACCTTTACAGTATCGCTTCATGTAGCACCTCTACGGAAAGGGATCTTTGTCACGAATCTAACGGTGTCTGAAAATTTGTAAAGTTTGCCAAAATAGGGAAGTTACAGCAATTGCAAACTCAAGTTGGTTTTTTTGAATTTTTGGGATATGAATTATGCGATTTTGATGCAATACACTGAAGATTTCAAGGAAATGGGAAATAGTATTGATTCGTCCGGCACCACTACGGAAAGAGAATTTCTTCACGAATCCAACGGTGTCCTCAGAATGTTGAAGTTCGCAAAACTAACGAAGTTACAGCAATTTGAAACTCACGTAGATTTTTTTTGCGTTTTTTTGATATCAATTATGCGATTTTGAGCTTGTTTTTTGAAGAAAAAACATGGGAGTTGCGCAAAACCGATTTTTTTGCCATAATCTTCAATACTCTATACTCAACTCGAAAATTTTTTTCGCATCAAAAATTGAAAATTTTCATAAGGGGTTAGCCTTTGCTAAAAAAATGCAAAAAAAATAAAATGTGAAATTTTAAGTAATTCTGTTTATTTTACGAATCGTCTTCGAATTTCGAACTGCGGAATGCTAGAAAATATTCGAAATTCGAAAAAATGAAGGAGTTACAGCGTAGTTGGCCTTGAAAACGACTTTGAATTTTTACGCCCAAAATAAATTGGTTTTTGCTATGTTTTCCATAGCAACCTTTACAGTATCGCTTCATGTAGCACCTCTACGGAAAGGGATCTTTGTCACGAATCTAACGGTGTCTGAAAATTTGTAAAGTTTGCCAAAATAGGGAAGTTACAGCAATTGCAAACTCAAGTTGGTTTTTTTGAATTTTTGGGATATGAATTATGCGATTTTGATGCAATACACTGAAGATTTCAAGGAAATGGGAAATAGTATTGATTCGTCCGGCACCACAACGGAAAGAGAATTTCTTCACGAATCCAACGGTGTCCTCAGAATGTTGAAGTTCGCAAAACTAACGAAGTTACAGCAATTTGAAACTCACGTAGATTTTTTTTGCGTTTTTTTGATATCAATTATGCGATTTTGAGCTTGTTTTTTGAAGAAAAAACATGGGAGTTGCGCAAAACCGATTTTTTTGCCATAATCTTCAATACTCTATACTCAACTCGAAAATTTTTTTCGCATCAAAAATTGAAAATTTTCATAAGGGGTTAGCCTTTGCTAAAAAAATGCAAAAAAAATAAAATGTGAAATTTTAAGTAATTCTGTTTATTTTACGAATCGTCTTCGAATTTCGAACTGCGGAATGCTAGAAAATATTCGAAATTCGAAAAAATGAAGGAGTTACAGCGTAGTTGGCCTTGAAAACGACTTTGAATTTTTACGCCCAAAATAAATTGGTTTTTGCTATGTTTTCCATAGCAACCTTTACAGTATCGCTTCATGTAGCACCTCTACGGAAAGGGATCTTTGTCACGAATCTAACGGTGTCTGAAAATTTGTAAAGTTTGCCAAAATAGGGAAGTTACAGCAATTGCAAACTCAAGTTGGTTTTTTTGAATTTTTGGGATATGAATTATGCGATTTTGATGCAATACACTGAAGATTTCAAGGAAATGGGAAATAGTATTGATTCGTCCGGCACCACTACGGAAAGAGAATTTCTTCACGAATCCAACGGTGTCCTCAGAATGTTGAAGTTCGCAAAACTAACGAAGTTACAGCAATTTGAAACTCACGTAGATTTTTTTTGCGTTTTTTTGATATCAATTATGCGATTTTGAGCTTGTTTTTTGAAGAAAAAACATGGGAGTTGCGCAAAACCGATTTTTTTGCCATAATCTTCAATACTCTATACTCAACTCGAAAATTTTTTTCGCATCAAAAATTGAAAATTTTCGTAAGGGGTTAGCCTTTGCTAAAAAAATGCAAAAAAAATAAAATGTGAAATTTTAAGTAATTCTGTTTATTTTACGAATCGTCTTCGAATTTCGAACTGCGGAATGCTAGAAAATATTCGAAATTCGAAAAAATGAAGGAGTTACAGCGTAGTTGGCCTTGAAAACGACTTTGAATTTTTACGCCCAAAATAAATTGGTTTTTGCTATGTTTTCCGTAGCAACCTTTACAGTATCGCTTCATGTAGCACCTCTACGGAAAGGGATCTTTGTCACGAATCTAACGGTGTCTGAAAATTTGTAAAGTTTGCCAAAATAGGGAAGTTACAGCAATTGCAAACTCAAGTTGGTTTTTTTGAATTTTTGGGATATGAATTATGCGATTTTGATGCAATACACTGAAGATTTCAAGGAAATGGGAAATAGTATTGATTCGTCCGGCACCACTACGGAAAGAGAATTTCTTCACGAATCCAACGGTGTCCTCAGAATGTTGAAGTTCGCAAAACTAACGAAGTTACAGCAATTTGAAACTCACGTAGATTTTTTTTGCGTTTTTTTGATATCAATTATGCGATTTTGAGCTTGTTTTTTGAAGAAAAAACATGGGAGTTGCGCAAAACCGATTTTTTTGCCATAATCTTCAATACTCTATACTCAACTCGAAAATTTTTTTCGCATCAAAAATTGAAAATTTTCATAAGGGGTTAGCCTTTGCTAAAAAAATGCAAAAAAAAATAAAATGTGAAATTTTAAGTAATTCTGTTTATTTTACGAATCGTCTTCGAATTTCGAACTGCGGAATGCTAGAAAATATTCGAAATTCGAAAAAATGAAGGAGTTACAGCGTAGTTGGCCTTGAAAACGACTTTGAATTTTTACGCCCAAAATAAATTGGTTTTTGCTATGTTTTCCATAGCAACCTTTACAGTATCGCTTCATGTAGCACCTCTACGGAAAGGGATCTTTGTCACGAATCTAACGGTGTCTGAAAATTTGTAAAGTTTGCCAAAATAGGGAAGTTACAGCAATTGCAAACTCAAGTTGGTTTTTTTGAATTTTTGGGATATGAATTATGCGATTTTGATGCAATACACTGAAGATTTCAAGGAAATGGGAAATAGTATTGATTCGTCCGGCACCACAACGGAAAGAGAATTTCTTCACGAATCCAACGGTGTCCTCAGAATGTTGAAGTTCGCAAAACTAACGAAGTTACAGCAATTTGAAACTCACGTAGATTTTTTTTGCGTTTTTTTGATATCAATTATGCGATTTTGAGCTTGTTTTTTGAAGAAAAAACATGGGAGTTGCGCAAAACCGATTTTTTTGCCATAATCTTCAATACTCTATACTCAACTCGAAAATTTTTTTCGCATCAAAAATTGAAAATTTTCATAAGGGGTTAGCCTTTGCTAAAAAAATGCAAAAAAAATAAAATGTGAAATTTTAAGTAATTCTGTTTATTTTACGAATCGTCTTCGAATTTCGAACTGCGGAATGCTAGAAAATATTCGAAATTCGAAAAAATGAAGGAGTTACAGCGTAGTTGGCCTTGAAAACGACTTTGAATTTTTACGCCCAAAATAAATTGGTTTTTGCTATGTTTTCCATAGCAACCTTTACAGTATCGCTTCATGTAGCACCTCTACGGAAAGGGATCTTTGTCACGAATCTAACGGTGTCTGAAAATTTGTAAAGTTTGCAAAAATAGGGAAGTTACAGCAATTGCAAACTCAAGTTGGTTTTTTTGAATTTTTGGGATATGAATTATGCGATTTTGATGCAATACACTGAAGATTTCAAGGAAATGGGAAATAGTATTGATTCGTCCGGCACCACAACGGAAAGAGAATTTCTTCACGAATCCACCGGTGTCCTCAGAATGTTGAAGTTCGCAAAACTAACGAAGTTACAGCAATTTGAAACTCACGTAGATTTTTTTTGCGTTTTTTTGATATCAATTATGCGATTTTGAGCTTGTTTTTTGAAGAAAAAACATGGGAGTTGCGCAAAACCGATTTTTTTGCCATAATCTTCAATACTCTATACTCAACTCGAAAATTTTTTTCCCATCAAAAATTTAAAATTTTCATAAGGGGTTAGCCTTTGCTAAAAAAATGCAAAAAAAATAAAATGTGAAATTTTAAGTAATTCTGTTTATTTTACGAATCGTCTTCGAATTTCGAACTGCGGAATGCTAGAAAATATTCGAAATTCGAAAAAATGAAGGAGTTACAGCGTAGTTGGCCTTGAAAACGACTTTGAATTTTTACGCCCAAAATAAATTGGTTTTTGCTATGTTTTCCATAGCAACCTTTACAGTATCGCTTCATGTAGCACCTCTACGGAAAGGGATCTTTGTCACGAATCTAACGGTGTCTGAAAATTTGTAAAGTTTGCCAAAATAGGGAAGTTACAGCAATTGCAAACTCAAGTTGGTTTTTTTGAATTTTTGGGATATGAATTATGCGATTTTGATGCAATACACTGAAGATTTCAAGGAAATGGGAAATAGTATTGATTCGTCCGGCACCACTACGGAAAGAGAATTTCTTCACGAATCCAACGGTGTCCTCAGAATGTTGAAGTTCGCAAAACTAACGAAGTTACAGCAATTTGAAACTCACGTAGATTTTTTTTGCGTTTTTTTGATATCAATTATGCGATTTTGAGCTTGTTTTTTGAAGAAAAAACATGGGAGTTGCGCAAAACCGATTTTTTTGCCATAATCTTCAATACTCTATACTCAACTCGAAAATTTTTTTCGCATCAAAAATTGAAAATTTTCATAAGGGGTTAGCCTTTGCTAAAAAAATGCAAAAAAAATAAAATGTGAAATTTTAAGTAATTCTGTTTATTTTACGAATCGTCTTCGAATTTCGAACTGCGGAATGCTAGAAAATATTCGAAATTCGAAAAAATGAAGGAGTTACAGCGTAGTTGGCCTTGAAAACGACTTTGAATTTTTACGCCCAAAATAAATTGGTTTTTGCTATGTTTTCCATAGCAACCTTTACAGTATCGCTTCATGTAGCACCTCTACGGAAAGGGATCTTTGTCACGAATCTAACGGTGTCTGAAAATTTGTAAAGTTTGCCAAAATAGGGAAGTTACAGCAATTGCAAACTCAAGTTGGTTTTTTTGAATTTTTGGGATATGAATTATGCGATTTTGATGCAATACACTGAAGATTTCAAGGAAATGGGAAATAGTATTGATTCGTCCGGCACCACAACGGAAAGAGAATTTCTTCACGAATCCAACGGTGTCCTCAGAATGTTGAAGTTCGCAAAACTAACGAAGTTACAGCAATTTGAAACTCACGTAGATTTTTTTTGCGTTTTTTTGATATCAATTATGCGATTTTGAGCTTGTTTTTTGAAGAAAAAACATGGGAGTTGCGCAAAACCGATTTTTTTGCCATAATCTTCAATACTCTATACTCAACTCGAAAATTTTTTTCGCATCAAAAATTGAAAATTTTCATAAGGGGTTAGCCTTTGCTAAAAAAATGCAAAAAAAATAAAATGTGAAATTTTAAGTAATTCTGTTTATTTTAGGAATCGTCTTCGAATTTCGAACTGCGGAATGCTAGAAAATATTCGAAATTCGAAAAAATGAAGGAGTTACAGCGTAGTTGGCCTTGAAAACGACTTTGAATTTTTACGCCCAAAATAAATTGGTTTTTGCTATGTTTTCCATAGCAACCTTTACAGTATCGCTTCATGTAGCACCTCTACGGAAAGGGATCTTTGTCACGAATCTAACGGTGTCTGAAAATTTGTAAAGTTTGCCAAAATAGGGAAGTTACAGCAATTGCAAACTCAAGTTGGTTTTTTTGAATTTTTGGGATATGAATTATGCGATTTTGATGCAATACACTGAAGATTTCAAGGAAATGGGAAATAGTATTGATTCGTCCGGCACCACAACGGAAAGAGAATTTCTTCACGAATCCACCGGTGTCCTCAGAATGTTGAAGTTCGCAAAACTAACGAAGTTACAGCAATTTGAAACTCACGTAGATTTTTTTTGCGTTTTTTTGATATCAATTATGCGATTTTGAGCTTGTTTTTTGAAGAAAAAACATGGGAGTTGCGCAAAACCGATTTTTTTGCCATAATCTTCAATACTCTATACTCAACTCGAAAATTTTTTTCGCATCAAAAATTTAAAATTTTCATAAGGGGTTAGCCTTTGCTAAAAAAATGCAAAAAAAATAAAATGTGAAATTTTAAGTAATTCTGTTTATTTTACGAATCGTCTTCGAATTTCGAACTGCGGAATGCTAGAAAATATTCGAAATTCGAAAAAATGAAGGAGTTACAGC
This sequence comes from Stomoxys calcitrans, assembly GCF_963082655.1. Lineage (NCBI taxonomy): Eukaryota > Metazoa > Arthropoda > Insecta > Diptera > Muscidae > Stomoxys > Stomoxys calcitrans. Next base: position 196,159,030 of record NC_081553.1, read on the forward strand.
GTAGTTGGCCTTGAAAACGACTTTGAATTTTTACGCCCAAAATAAATTTGTTTTTGCTATGTTTTCCATAGCAACCTTTACAGTATCGCTTCATGTAGCACCTCTACGGAAAGGGATCTTTGTCACGAATCTAACGGTGTCTGAAAATTTGTAAAGTTTGCAAAAATAGGGAAGTTACAGCAATTGCAAACTCAAGTTGGTTTTTTTGAATTTTTGGGATATGAATTATGCGATTTTGATGCAATACACTGAAGATTTCAAGGAAATGGGAAATAGTATTGATTCGTCCGGCACCACAACGGAAAGAGAATTTCTTCACGAATCCACCGGTGTCCTCAGAATGTTGAAGTTCGCAAAACTAACGAAGTTACAGCAATTTGAAACTCACGTAGATTTTTTTTGCGTTTTTTTGATATCAATTATGCGATTTTGAGCTTGTTTTTTGAAGAAAAAACATGGGAGTTGCGCAAAACCGATTTTTTTGCCATAATCTTCAATACTCTATACTCAACTCGAAAATTTTTTTCCCATCAAAAATTTAAAATTTTCATAAGGGGTTAGCCTTTGCTAAAAAAATGCAAAAAAAATAAAATGTGAAATTTTAAGTAATTCTGTTTATTTTACGAATCGTCTTCGAATTTCGAACTGCGGAATGCTAGAAAATATTCGAAATTCGAAAAAATGAAGGAGTTACAGCGTAGTTGGCCTTGAAAACGACTTTGAATTTTTACGCCCAAAATAAATTGGTTTTTGCTATGTTTTCCATAGCAACCTTTACAGTATCGCTTCATGTAGCACCTCTACGGAAAGGGATCTTTGTCACGAATCTAACGGTGTCTGAAAATTTGTAAAGTTTGCCAAAATAGGGAAGTTACAGCAATTGCAAACTCAAGTTGGTTTTTTTGAATTTTTGGGATATGAATTATGCGATTTTGATGCAATACACTGAAGATTTCAAGGAAATGGGAAATAGTATTGATTCGTCCGGCACCACTACGGAAAGAGAATTTCTTCACGAATCCAACGGTGTCCTCAGAATGTTGAAGTTCGCAAAACTAACGAAGTTACAGCAATTTGAAACTCACGTAGATTTTTTTTGCGTTTTTTTGATATCAATTATGCGATTTTGAGCTTGTTTTTTGAAGAAAAAACATGGGAGTTGCGCAAAACCGATTTTTTTGCCATAATCTTCAATACTCTATACTCAACTCGAAAATTTTTTTCCCATCAAAAATTTAAAATTTTCATAAGGGGTTAGCCTTTGCTAAAAAAATGCAAAAAAAATAAAATGTGAAATTTTAAGTAATTCTGTTTATTTTACGAATCGTCTTCGAATTTCGAACTGCGGAATGCTAGAAAATATTCGAAATTCGAAAAAATGAAGGAGTTACAGCGTAGTTGGCCTTGAAAACGACTTTGAATTTTTACGCCCAAAATAAATTGGTTTTTGCTATGTTTTCCATAGCAACCTTTACAGTATCGCTTCATGTAGCACCTCTACGGAAAGGGATCTTTGTCACGAATCTAACGGTGTCTGAAAATTTGTAAAGTTTGCCAAAATAGGGAAGTTACAGCAATTGCAAACTCAAGTTGGTTTTTTTGAATTTTTGGGATATGAATTATGCGATTTTGATGCAATACACTGAAGATTTCAAGGAAATGGGAAATAGTATTGATTCGTCCGGCACCACTACGGAAAGAGAATTTCTTCACGAATCCAACGGTGTCCTCAGAATGTTGAAGTTCGCAAAACTAACGAAGTTACAGCAATTTGAAACTCACGTAGATTTTTTTTGCGTTTTTTTGATATCAATTATGCGATTTTGAGCTTGTTTTTTGAAGAAAAAACATGGGAGTTGCGCAAAACCGATTTTTTTGCCATAATCTTCAATACTCTATACTCAACTCGAAAATTTTTTTCGCATCAAAAATTGAAAATTTTCATAAGGGGTTAGCCTTTGCTAAAAAAATGCAAAAAAAATAAAATGTGAAATTTTAAGTAATTCTGTTTATTTTACGAATCGTCTTCGAATTTCGAACTGCGGAATGCTAGAAAATATTCGAAATTCGAAAAAATGAAGGAGTTACAGCGTAGTTGGCCTTGAAAACGACTTTGAATTTTTACGCCCAAAATAAATTGGTTTTTGCTATGTTTTCCATAGCAACCTTTACAGTATCGCTTCATGTAGCACCTCTACGGAAAGGGATCTTTGTCACGAATCTAACGGTGTCTGAAAATTTGTAAAGTTTGCCAAAATAGGGAAGTTACAGCAATTGCAAACTCAAGTTGGTTTTTTTGAATTTTTGGGATATGAATTATGCGATTTTGATGCAATACACTGAAGATTTCAAGGAAATGGGAAATAGTATTGATTCGTCCGGCACCACAACGGAAAGAGAATTTCTTCACGAATCCAACGGTGTCCTCAGAATGTTGAAGTTCGCAAAACTAACGAAGTTACAGCAATTTGAAACTCACGTAGATTTTTTTTGCGTTTTTTTGATATCAATTATGCGATTTTGAGCTTGTTTTTTGAAGAAAAAACATGGGAGTTGCGCAAAACCGATTTTTTTGCCATAATCTTCAATACTCTATACTCAACTCGAAAATTTTTTTCGCATCAAAAATTGAAAATTTTCATAAGGGGTTAGCCTTTGCTAAAAAAATGCAAAAAAAATAAAATGTGAAATTTTAAGTAATTCTGTTTATTTTAGGAATCGTCTTCGAATTTCGAACTGCGGAATGCTAGAAAATATTCGAAATTCGAAAAAATGAAGGAGTTACAGCGTAGTTGGCCTTGAAAACGACTTTGAATTTTTACGCCCAAAATAAATTGGTTTTTGCTATGTTTTCCATAGCAACCTTTACAGTATCGCTTCATGTAGCACCTCTACGGAAAGGGATCTTTGTCACGAATCTAACGGTGTCTGAAAATTTGTAAAGTTTGCCAAAATAGGGAAGTTACAGCAATTGCAAACTCAAGTTGGTTTTTTTGAATTTTTGGGATATGAATTATGCGATTTTGATGCAATACACTGAAGATTTCAAGGAAATGGGAAATAGTATTGATTCGTCCGGCACCACAACGGAAAGAGAATTTCTTCACGAATCCACCGGTGTCCTCAGAATGTTGAAGTTCGCAAAACTAACGAAGTTACAGCAATTTGAAACTCACGTAGATTTTTTTTGCGTTTTTTTGATATCAATTATGCGATTTTGAGCTTGTTTTTTGAAGAAAAAACATGGGAGTTGCGCAAAACCGATTTTTTTGCCATAATCTTCAATACTCTATACTCAACTCGAAAATTTTTTTCGCATCAAAAATTTAAAATTTTCATAAGGGGTTAGCCTTTGCTAAAAAAATGCAAAAAAAATAAAATGTGAAATTTTAAGTAATTCTGTTTATTTTACGAATCGTCTTCGAATTTCGAACTGCGGAATGCTAGAAAATATTCGAAATTCGAAAAAATGAAGGAGTTACAGCGTAGTTGGCCTTGAAAACGACTTTGAATTTTTACGCCCAAAATAAATTTGTTTTTGCTATGTTTTCCATAGCAACCTTTACAGTATCGCTTCATGTAGCACCTCTACGGAAAGGGATCTTTGTCACGAATCTAACGGTGTCTGAAAATTTGTAAAGTTTGCCAAAATAGGGAAGTTACAGCAATTGCAAACTCAAGTTGGTTTTTTTGAATTTTTGGGATATGAATTATGCGATTATGATGCAATACACTGAAGATTTCAAGGAAATGGGAAATAGTATTGATTCGTCCGGCACCACAACGGAAAGAGAATTTCTTCACGAATCCAACGGTGTCCTCAGAATGTTGAAGTTCGCAAAACTAACGAAGTTACAGCAATTTGAAACTCACGTAGATTTTTTTTGCGTTTTTTTGATATCAATTATGCGATTTTGAGCTTGTTTTTTGAAGAAAAAACATGGGAGTTGCGCAAAACCGATTTTTTTGCCATAATCTTCAATACTCTATACTCAACTCGAAAATTTTTTTCGCATCAAAAATTGAAAATTTTCATAAGGGGTTAGCCTTTGCTAAAAAAATGCAAAAAAAATAAAATGTGAAATTTTAAGTAATTCTGTTTATTTTACGAATCGTCTTCGAATTTCGAACTGCGGAATGCTAGAAAATATTCGAAATTCGAAAAAATGAAGGAGTTACAGCGTAGTTGGCCTTGAAAACGACTTTGAATTTTTACGCCCAAAATAAATTGGTTTTTGCTATGTTTTCCATAGCAACCTTTACAGTATCGCTTCATGTAGCACCTCTACGGAAAGGGATCTTTGTCACGAATCTAACGGTGTCTGAAAATTTGTAAAGTTTGCCAAAATAGGGAAGTTACAGCAATTGCAAACTCAAGTTGGTTTTTTTGAATTTTTGGGATATGAATTATGCGATTTTGATGCAATACACTGAAGATTTCAAGGAAATGGGAAATAGTATTGATTCGTCCGGCACCACTACGGAAAGAGAATTTCTTCACGAATCCAACGGTGTCCTCAGAATGTTGAAGTTCGCAAAACTAACGAAGTTACAGCAATTTGAAACTCACGTAGATTTTTTTTGCGTTTTTTTGATATCAATTATGCGATTTTGAGCTTGTTTTTTGAAGAAAAAACATGGGAGTTGCGCAAAACCGATTTTTTTGCCATAATCTTCAATACTCTATACTCAACTCGAAAATTTTTTTCGCATCAAAAATTGAAAATTTTCATAAGGGGTTAGCCTTTGCTAAAAAAATGCAAAAAAAATAAAATGTGAAATTTTAAGTAATTCTGTTTATTTTACGAATCGTCTTCGAATTTCGAACTGCGGAATGCTAGAAAATATTCGAAATTCGAAAAAATGAAGGAGTTACAGCGTAGTTGGCCTTGAAAACGACTTTGAATTTTTACGCCCAAAATAAATTTGTTTTTGCTATGTTTTCCATAGCAACCTTTACAGTATCGCTTCATGTAGCACCTCTACGGAAAGGGATCTTTGTCACGAATCTAACGGTGTCTGAAAATTTGTAAAGTTTGCCAAAATAGGGAAGTTACAGCAATTGCAAACTCAAGTTGGTTTTTTTGAATTTTTGGGATATGAATTATGCGATTTTGATGCAATACACTGAAGATTTCAAGGAAATGGGAAATAGTATTGATTCGTCCGGCACCACAACGGAAAGAGAATTTCTTCACGAATCCAACGGTGTCCTCAGAATGTTGAAGTTCGCAAAACTAACGAAGTTACAGCAATTTGAAACTCACGTAGATTTTTTTTGCGTTTTTTTGATATCAATTATGCGATTTTGAGCTTGTTTTTTGAAGAAAAAACATGGGAGTTGCGCAAAACCGATTTTTTTGCCATAATCTTCAATACTCTATACTCAACTCGAAAATTTTTTTCGCATCAAAAATTTAAAATTTTCATAAGGGGTTAGCCTTTGCTAAAAAAATGCAAAAAAAATAAAATGTGAAATTTTAAGTAATTCTGTTTATTTTACGAATCGTCTTCGAATTTCGAACTGCGGAATGCTAGAAAATATTCGAAATTCGAAAAAATGAAGGAGTTACAGCGTAGTTGGCCTTGAAAACGACTTTGAATTTTTACGCCCAAAATAAATTGGTTTTTGCTATGTTTTCCATAGCAACCTTTACAGTATCGCTTCATGTAGCACCTCTACGGAAAGGGATCTTTGTCACGAATCTAACGGTGTCTGAAAATTTGTAAAGTTTGCCAAAATAGGGAAGTTACAGCAATTGCAAACTCAAGTTGGTTTTTTTGAATTTTTGGGATATGAATTATGCGATTTTGATGCAATACACTGAAGATTTCAAGGAAATGGGAAATAGTATTGATTCGTCCGGCACCACAACGGAAAGAGAATTTCTTCACGAATCCACCGGTGTCCTCAGAATGTTGAAGTTCGCAAAACTAACGAAGTTACAGCAATTTGAAACTCACGTAGATTTTTTTTGCGTTTTTTTGATATCAATTATGCGATTTTGAGCTTGTTTTTTGAAGAAAAAACATGGGAGTTGCGCAAAACCGATTTTTTTGCCATAATCTTCAATACTCTATACTCAACTCGAAAATTTTTTTCGCATCAAAAATTGAAAATTTTCATAAGGGGTTAGCCTTTGCTAAAAAAATGCAAAAAAAATAAAATGTGAAATTTTAAGTAATTCTATTTATTTTACGAATCGTCTTCGAATTTCGAACTGCGGAATGCTAGAAAATATTCGAAATTCGAAAAAATGAAGGAGTTACAGCGTAGTTGGCCTTGAAAACGACTTTGAATTTTTACGCCCAAAATAAATTGGTTTTTGCTATGTTTTCCATAGCAACCTTTACAGTATCGCTTCATGTAGCACCTCTACGGAAAGGGATCTTTGTCACGAATCTAACGGTGTCTGAAAATTTGTAAAGTTTGCCAAAATAGGGAAGTTACAGCAATTGCAAACTCAAGTTGGTTTTTTTGAATTTTTGGGATATGAATTATGCGATTTTGATGCAATACACTGAAGATTTCAAGGAAATGGGAAATAGTATTGATTCGTCCGGCACCACAACGGAAAGAGAATTTCTTCACGAATCCAACGGTGTCCTCAGAATGTTGAAGTTCGCAAAACTAACGAAGTTACAGCAATTTGAAACTCACGTAGATTTTTTTTGCGTTTTTTTGATATCAATTATGCGATTTTGAGCTTGTTTTTTGAAGAAAAAACATGGGAGTTGCGCAAAACCGATTTTTTTGCCATAATCTTCAATACTCTATACTCAACTCGAAAATTTTTTTCGCATCAAAAATTGAAAATTTTCATAAGGGGTTAGCCTTTGCTAAAAAAATGCAAAAAAAATAAAATGTGAAATTTTAAGTAATTCTGTTTATTTTACGAATCGTCTTCGAATTTCGAACTGCGGAATGCTAGAAAATATTCGAAATTCGAAAAAATGAAGGAGTTACAGCGTAGTTGGCCTTGAAAACGACTTTGAATTTTTACGCCCAAAATAAATTGGTTTTTGCTATGTTTTCCATAGCAACCTTTACAGTATCGCTTCATGTAGCACCTCTACGGAAAGGGATCTTTGTCACAAATCTAACGGTGTCTGAAAATTTGTAAAGTTTGCCAAAATAGGGAAGTTACAGCAATTGCAAACTCAAGTTGGTTTTTTTGAATTTTTGGGATATGAATTATGCGATTTTGATGCAATACACTGAAGATTTCAAGGAAATGGGAAATAGTATTGATTCGTCCGGCACCACAACGGAAAGAGAATTTCTTCACGAATCCAACGGTGTCCTCAGAATGTTGAAGTTCGCAAAACTAACGAAGTTACAGCAATTTGAAACTCACGTAGATTTTTTTTGCGTTTTTTTGATATCAATTATGCGATTTTGAGCTTGTTTTTTGAAGAAAAAACATGGGAGTTGCGCAAAACCGATTTTTTTGCCATAATCTTCAATACTCTATACTCAACTCGAAAATTTTTTTCGCATCAAAAATTGAAAATTTTCATAAGGGGTTAGCCTTTGCTAAAAAAATGCAAAAAAAATAAAATGTGAAATTTTAAGTAATTCTGTTTATTTTACGAATCGTCTTCGAATTTCGAACTGCGGAATGCTAGAAAATATTCGAAATTCGAAAAAATGAAGGAGTTACAGCGTAGTTGGCCTTGAAAACGACTTTGAATTTTTACGCCCAAAATAAATTGGTTTTTGCTATGTTTTCCATAGCAACCTTTACAGTATCGCTTCATGTAGCACCTCTACGGAAAGGGATCTTTGTCACGAATCTAACGGTGTCTGAAAATTTGTAAAGTTTGCCAAAATAGGGAAGTTACAGCAATTGCAAACTCAAGTTGGTTTTTTTGAATTTTTGGGATATGAATTATGCGATTTTGATGCAATACACTGAAGATTTCAAGGAAATGGGAAATAGTATTGATTCGTCCGGCACCACTACGGAAAGAGAATTTCTTCACGAATCCAACGGTGTCCTCAGAATGTTGAAGTTCGCAAAACTAACGAAGTTACAGCAATTTGAAACTCACGTAGATTTTTTTTGCGTTTTTTTGATATCAATTATGCGATTTTGAGCTTGTTTTTTGAAGAAAAAACATGGGAGTTGCGCAAAACCGATTTTTTTGCCATAATCTTCAATACTCTATACTCAACTCGAAAATTTTTTTCGCATCAAAAATTGAAAATTTTCATAAGGGGTTAGCCTTTGCTAAAAAAATGCAAAAAAAATAAAATGTGAAATTTTAAGTAATTCTGTTTATTTTACGAATCGTCTTCGAATTTCGAACTGCGGAATGCTAGAAAATATTCGAAATTCGAAAAAATGAAGGAGTTACAGCGTAGTTGGCCTTGAAAACGACTTTGAATTTTTACGCCCAAAATAAATTGGTTTTTGCTATGTTTTCCATAGCAACCTTTACAGTATCGCTTCATGTAGCACCTCTACGGAAAGGGATCTTTGTCACGAATCTAACGGTGTCTGAAAATTTGTAAAGTTTGCCAAAATAGGGAAGTTACAGCAATTGCAAACTCAAGTTGGTTTTTTTGAATTTTTGGGATATGAATTATGCGATTTTGATGCAATACACTGAAGATTTCAAGGAAATGGGAAATAGTATTGATTCGTCCGGCACCACAACGGAAAGAGAATTTCTTCACGAATCCAACGGTGTCCTCAGAATGTTGAAGTTCGCAAAACTAACGAAGTTACAGCAATTTGAAACTCACGTAGATTTTTTTTGCGTTTTTTTGATATCAATTATGCGATTTTGAGCTTGTTTTTTGAAGAAAAAACATGGGAGTTGCGCAAAACCGATTTTTTTGCCATAATCTTCAATACTCTATACTCAACTCGAAAATTTTTTTCGCATCAAAAATTGAAAATTTTCATAAGGGGTTAGCCTTTGCTAAAAAAATGCAAAAAAAATAAAATGTGAAATTTTAAGTAATTCTGTTTATTTTACGAATCGTCTTCGAATTTCGAACTGCGGAATGCTAGAAAATATTCGAAATTCGAAAAAATGAAGGAGTTACAGCGTAGTTGGCCTTGAAAACGACTTTGAATTTTTACGCCCAAAATAAATTGGTTTTTGCTATGTTTTCCATAGCAACCTTTACAGTATCGCTTCATGTAGCACCTCTACGGAAAGGGATCTTTGTCACGAATCTAACGGTGTCTGAAAATTTGTAAAGTTTGCCAAAATAGGGAAGTTACAGCAATTGCAAACTCAAGTTGGTTTTTTTGAATTTTTGGGATATGAATTATGCGATTTTGATGCAATACACTGAAGATTTCAAGGAAATGGGAAATAGTATTGATTCGTCCGGCACCACTACGGAAAGAGAATTTCTTCACGAATCCAACGGTGTCCTCAGAATGTTGAAGTTCGCAAAACTAACGAAGTTACAGCAATTTGAAACTCACGTAGATTTTTTTTGCGTTTTTTTGATATCAATTATGCGATTTTGAGCTTGTTTTTTGAAGAAAAAACATGGGAGTTGCGCAAAACCGATTTTTTTGCCATAATCTTCAATACTCTATACTCAACTCGAAAATTTTTTTCGCATCAAAAATTGAAAATTTTCATAAGGGGTTAGCCTTTGCTAAAAAAATGCAAAAAAAATAAAATGTGAAATTTTAAGTAATTCTGTTTATTTTACGAATCGTCTTCGAATTTCGAACTGCGGAATGCTAGAAAATATTCGAAATTCGAAAAAATGAAGGAGTTACAGCGTAGTTGGCCTTGAAAACGACTTTGAATTTTTACGCCCAAAATAAATTGGTTTTTGCTATGTTTTCCATAGCAACCTTTACAGTATCGCTTCATGTAGCACCTCTACGGAAAGGGATCTTTGTCACGAATCTAACGGTGTCTGAAAATTTGTAAAGTTTGCCAAAATAGGGAAGTTACAGCAATTGCAAACTCAAGTTGGTTTTTTTGAATTTTTGGGATATGAATTATGCGATTTTGATGCAATACACTGAAGATTTCAAGGAAATGGGAAATAGTATTGATTCGTCCGGCACCACAACGGAAAGAGAATTTCTTCACGAATCCAACGGTGTCCTCAGAATGTTGAAGTTCGCAAAACTAACGAAGTTACAGCAATTTGAAACTCACGTAGATTTTTTTTGCGTTTTTTTGATATCAATTATGCGATTTTGAGCTTGTTTTTTGAAGAAAAAACATGGGAGTTGCGCAAAACCGATTTTTTTGCCATAATCTTCAATACTCTATACTCAACTCGGCACCACAACGGAAAGAGAATTTCTTCACGAATCCACCGGTGTCCTCAGAATGTTGAAGTTCGCAAAACTAACGAAGTTACAGCAATTTGAAACTCACGTAGATTTTTTTTGCGTTTTTTTGATATCAATTATGCGATTTTGAGCTTGTTTTTTGAAGAAAAAACATGGGAGTTGCGCAAAACCGATTTTTTTGCCATAATCTTCAATACTCTATACTCAACTCGAAAATTTTTTTCGCATCAAAAATTGAAAATTTTCATAAGGGGTTAGCCTTTGCTAAAAAAATGCAAAAAAAATAAAATGTGAAATTTTAAGTAATTCTGTTTATTTTACGAATCGTCTTCGAATTTCGAACTGCGGAATGCTAGAAAATATTCGAAATTCGAAAAAATGAAGGAGTTACAGCGTAGTTGGCCTTGAAAACGACTTTGAATTTTTACGCCCAAAATAAATTGGTTTTTGCTATGTTTTCCATAGCAACCTTTACAGTATCGCTTCATGTAGCACCTCTACGGAAAGGGATCTTTGTCACGAATCTAACGGTGTCTGAAAATTTGTAAAGTTTGCCAAAATAGGGAAGTTACAGCAATTGCAAACTCAAGTTGGTTTTTTTGAATTTTTGGGATATGAATTATGCGATTTTGATGCAATACACTGAAGATTTCAAGGAAATGGGAAATAGTATTGATTCGTCCGGCACCACAACGGAAAGAGAATTTCTTCACGAATCCAACGGTGTCCTCAGAATGTTGAAGTTCGCAAAACTAACGAAGTTACAGCAATTTGAAACTCACGTAGATTTTTTTTGCGTTTTTTTGATATCAATTATGCGATTTTGAGCTTGTTTTTTGAAGAAAAAACATGGGAGTTGCGCAAAACCGATTTTTTTGCCATAATCTTCAATACTCTATACTCAACTCGAAAATTTTTTTCGCATCAAAAATTGAAAATTTTCATAAGGGGTTAGCCTTTGCTAAAAAAATGCAAAAAAAATAAAATGTGAAATTTTAAGTAATTCTGTTTATTTTACGAATCGTCTTCGAATTTCGAACTGCGGAATGCTAGAAAATATTCGAAATTCGAAAAAATGAAGGAGTTACAGCGTAGTTGGCCTTGAAAACGACTTTGAATTTTTACGCCCAAAATAAATTGGTTTTTGCTATGTTTTCCATAGCAACCTTTACAGTATCGCTTCATGTAGCACCTCTACGGAAAGGGATCTTTGTCACGAATCTAACGGTGTCTGAAAATTTGTAAAGTTTGCCAAAATAGGGAAGTTACAGCAATTGCAAACTCAAGTTGGTTTTTTTGAATTTTTGGGATATGAATTATGCGATTTTGATGCAATACACTGAAGATTTCAAGGAAATGGGAAATAGTATTGATTCGTCCGGCACCACTACGGAAAGAGAATTTCTTCACGAATCCAACGGTGTCCTCAGAATGTTGAAGTTCGCAAAACTAACGAAGTTACAGCAATTTGAAACTCACGTAGATTTTTTTTGCGTTTTTTTGATATCAATTATGCGATTTTGAGCTTGTTTTTTGAAGAAAAAACATGGGAGTTGCGCAAAACCGATTTTTTTGCCATAATCTTCAATACTCTATACTCAACTCGAAAATTTTTTTCGCATCAAAAATTGAAAATTTTCATAAGGGGTTAGCCTTTGCTAAAAAAATGCAAAAAAAATAAAATGTGAAATTTTAAGTAATTCTGTTTATTTTACGAATCGTCTTCGAATTTCGAACTGCGGAATGCTAGAAAATATTCGAAATTCGAAAAAATGAAGGAGTTACAGCGTAGTTGGCCTTGAAAACGACTTTGAATTTTTACGCCCAAAATAAATTGGTTTTTGCTATGTTTTCCATAGCAACCTTTACAGTATCGCTTCATGTAGCACCTCTACGGAAAGGGATCTTTGTCACGAATCTAACGGTGTCTGAAAATTTGTAAAGTTTGCCAAAATAGGGAAGTTACAGCAATTGCAAACTCAAGTTGGTTTTTTTGAATTTTTGGGATATGAATTATGCGATTTTGATGCAATACACTGAAGATTTCAAGGAAATGGGAAATAGTATTGATTCGTCCGGCACCACAACGGAAAGAGAATTTCTTCACGAATCCAACGGTGTCCTCAGAATGTTGAAGTTCGCAAAACTAACGAAGTTACAGCAATTTGAAACTCACGTAGATTTTTTTTGCGTTTTTTTGATATCAATTATGCGATTTTGAGCTTGTTTTTTGAAGAAAAAACATGGGAGTTGCGCAAAACCGATTTTTTTGCCATAATCTTCAATACTCTATACTCAACTCGAAAATTTTTTTCGCATCAAAAATTGAAAATTTTCATAAGGGGTTAGCCTTTGCTAAAAAAATGCAAAAAAAATAAAATGTGAAATTTTAAGTAATTCTGTTTATTTTACGAATCGTCTTCGAATTTCGAACTGCGGAATGCTAGAAAATATTCGAAATTCGAAAAAATGAAGGAGTTACAGCGTAGTTGGCCTTGAAAACGACTTTGAATTTTTACGCCCAAAATAAATTGGTTTTTGCTATGTTTTCCATAGCAACCTTTACAGTATCGCTTCATGTAGCACCTCTACGGAAAGGGATCTTTGTCACGAATCTAACGGTGTCTGAAAATTTGTAAAGTTTGCCAAAATAGGGAAGTTACAGCAATTGCAAACTCAAGTTGGTTTTTTTGAATTTTTGGGATATGAATTATGCGATTTTGATGCAATACACTGAAGATTTCAAGGAAATGGGAAATAATATTGATTCGTCCGGCACCACTACGGAAAGAGAATTTCTTCACGAATCCAACGGTGTCCTCAGAATGTTGAAGTTCGCAAAACTAACGAAGTTACAGCAATTTGAAACTCACGTAGATTTTTTTTGCGTTTTTTTGATATCAATTATGCGATTTTGAGCTTGTTTTTTGAAGAAAAAACATGGGAGTTGCGCAAAACCGATTTTTTTGCCATAATCTTCAATACTCTATACTCAACTCGAAAATTTTTTTCGCATCAAAAATTGAAAATTTTCATAAGGGGTTAGCCTTTGCTAAAAAAATGCAAAAAAAATAAAATGTGAAATTTTAAGTAATTCTGTTTATTTTACGAATCGTCTTCGAATTTCGAACTGCGGAATGCTAGAAAATATTCGAAATTCGAAAAAATGAAGGAGTTACAGCGTAGTTGGCCTTGAAAACGACTTTGAATTTTTACGCCCAAAATAAATTGGTTTTTGCTATGTTTTCCATAGCAACCTTTACAGTATCGCTTCATGTAGCACCTCTACGGAAAGGGATCTTTGTCACGAATCTAACGGTGTCTGAAAATTTGTAAAGTTTGCCAAAATAGGGAAGTTACAGCAATTGCAAACTCAAGTTGGTTTTTTTGAATTTTTGGGATATGAATTATGCGATTTTGATGCAATACACTGAAGATTTCAAGGAAATGGGAAATAGTATTGATTCGTCCGGCACCACTACGGAAAGAGAATTTCTTCACGAATCCAACGGTGTCCTCAGAATGTTGAAGTTCGCAAAACTAACGAAGTTACAGCAATTTGAAACTCACGTAGATTTTTTTTGCGTTTTTTTGATATCAATTATGCGATTTTGAGCTTGTTTTTTGAAGAAAAAACATGGGAGTTGCGCAAAACCGATTTTTTTGCCATAATCTTCAATACTCTATACTCAACTCGAAAATTTTTTTCGCATCAAAAATTGAAAATTTTCATAAGGGGTTAGCCTTTGCTAAAAAAATGCAAAAAAAATAAAATGTGAAATTTTAAGTAATTCTGTTTATTTTACGAATCGTCTTCGAATTTCGAACTGCGGAATGCTAGAAAATATTCGAAATTCGAAAAAATGAAGGAGTTACAGCGTAGTTGGCCTTGAAAACGACTTTGAATTTTTACGCCCAAAATAAATTGGTTTTTGCTATGTTTTCCATAGCAACCTTTACAGTATCGCTTCATGTAGCACCTCTACGGAAAGGGATCTTTGTCACGAATCTAACGGTGTCTGAAAATTTGTAAAGTTTGCCAAAATAGGGAAGTTACAGCAATTGCAAACTCAAGTTGGTTTTTTTGAATTTTTGGGATATGAATTATGCGATTTTGATGCAATACACTGAAGATTTCAAGGAAATGGGAAATAGTATTGATTCGTTCGGCACCACTACGGAAAGAGAATTTCTTCACGAATCCAACGGTGTCCTCAGAATGTTGAAGTTCGCAAAACTAACGAAGTTACAGCAATTTGAAACTCACGTAGATTTTTTTTGCGTTTTTTTGATATCAATTATGCGATTTTGAGCTTGTTTTTTGAAGAAAAAACATGGGAGTTGCGCAAAACCGATTTTTTTGCCATAATCTTCAATACTCTATACTCAACTCGAAAATTTTTTTCGCATCAAAAATTGAAAATTTTCATAAGGGGTTAGCCTTTGCTAAAAAAATGCAAAAAAAATAAAATGTGAAATTTTAAGTAATTCTGTTTATTTTACGAATCGTCTTCGAATTTCGAACTGCGGAATGCTTGAAAATATTCGAAATTCGAAAAAATGAAGGAGTTACAGCGTAGTTGGCCTTGAAAACGACTTTGAATTTTTACGCCCAAAATAAATTGGTTTTTGCTATGTTTTCCATAGCAACCTTTACAGTATCGCTTCATGTAGCACCTCTACGGAAAGGGATCTTTGTCACGAATCTAACGGTGTCTGAAAATTTGTAAAGTTTGCCAAAATAGGGAAGTTACAGCAATTGCAAACTCAAGTTGGTTTTTTTGAATTTTTGGGATATGAATTATGCGATTTTGATGCAATACACTGAAGATTTCAAGGAAATGGGAAATAATATTGATTCGTCCGGCACCACTACGGAAAGAGAATTTCTTCACGAATCCAACGGTGTCCTCAGAATGTTGAAGTTCGCAAAACTAACGAAGTTACAGCAATTTGAAACTCACGTAGATTTTTTTTGCGTTTTTTTGATATCAATTATGCGATTTTGAGCTTGTTTTTTGAAGAAAAAACATGGGAGTTGCGCAAAACCGATTTTTTTGCCATAATCTTCAATACTCTATACTCAACTCGAAAATTTTTTTCGCATCAAAAATTGAAAATTTTCATAAGGGGTTAGCCTTTGCTAAAAAAATGCAAAAAAAATAAAATGTGAAATTTTAAGTAATTCTGTTTATTTTACGAATCGTCTTCGAATTTCGAACTGCGGAATGCTAGAAAATATTCGAAATTCGAAAAAATGAAGGAGTTACAGCGTAGTTGGCCTTGAAAACGACTTTGAATTTTTACGCCCAAAATAAATTGGTTTTTGCTATGTTTTCCATAGCAACCTTTACAGTATCGCTTCATGTAGCACCTCTACGGAAAGGGATCTTTGTCACGAATCTAACGGTGTCTGAAAATTTGTAAAGTTTGCCAAAATAGGGAAGTTACAGCAATTGCAAACTCAAGTTGGTTTTTTTGAATTTTTGGGATATGAATTATGCGATTTTGATGCAATACACTGAAGATTTCAAGGAAATGGGAAATAGTATTGATTCGTCCGGCACCACTACGGAAAGAGAATTTCTTCACGAATCCAACGGTGTCCTCAGAATGTTGAAGTTCGCAAAACTAACGAAGTTACAGCAATTTGAAACTCACGTAGATTTTTTTTGCGTTTTTTTGATATCAATTATGCGATTTTGAGCTTGTTTTTTGAAGAAAAAACATGGGAGTTGCGCAAAACCGATTTTTTTGCCATAATCTTCAATACTCTATACTCAACTCGAAAATTTTTTTCGCTTCAAAAATTGAAAATTTTCATAAGGGGTTAGCCTTTGCTAAAAAAATGCAAAAAAAATAAAATGTGAAATTTTAAGTAATTCTGTTTATTTTACGAATCGTCTTCGAATTTCGAACTGCGGAATGCTAGAAAATATTCGAAATTCGAAAAAATGAAGGAGTTACAGCGTAGTTGGCCTTGAAAACGACTTTGAATTTTTACGCCCAAAATAAATTGGTTTTTGCTATGTTTTCCATAGCAACCTTTACAGTATCGCTTCATGTAGCACCTCTACGGAAAGGGATCTTTGTCACGAATCTAACGGTGTCTGAAAATTTGTAAAGTTTGCCAAAATAGGGAAGTTACAGCAATTGCAAACTCAAGTTGGTTTTTTTGAATTTTTGGGATATGAATTATGCGATTTTGATGCAATACACTGAAGATTTCAAGGAAATGGGAAATAATATTGATTCGTCCGGCACCACTACGGAAAGAGAATTTCTTCACGAATCCAACGGTGTCCTCAGAATGTTGAAGTTCGCAAAACTAACGAAGTTACAGCAATTTGAAACTCACGTAGATTTTTTTTTGCGTTTTTTTGATATCAATTATGCGATTTTGAGCTTGTTTTTTGAAGAAAAAACATGGGAGTTGCGCAAAACCGATTTTTTTGCCATAATCTTCAATACTCTATACTCAACTCGAAAATTTTTTTCGCATCAAAAATTGAAAATTTTCATAAGGGGTTAGCCTTTGCTAAAAAAATGCAAAAAAAATAAAATGTGAAATTTTAAGTAATTCTGTTTATTTTACGAATCGTCTTCGAATTTCGAACTGCGGAATGCTAGAAAATATTCGAAATTCGAAAAAATGAAGGAGTTACAGCGTAGTTGGCCTTGAAAACGACTTTGAATTTTTACGCCCAAAATAAATTGGTTTTTGCTATGTTTTCCATAGCAACCTTTACAGTATCGCTTCATGTAGCACCTCTACGGAAAGGGATCTTTGTCACGAATCTAACGGTGTCTGAAAATTTGTAAAGTTTGCCAAAATAGGGAAGTTACAGCAATTGCAAACTCAAGTTGGTTTTTTTGAATTTTTGGGATATGAATTATGCGATTTTGATGCAATACACTGAAGATTTCAAGGAAATGGGAAATAATATTGATTCGTCCGGCACCACTACGGAAAGAGAATTTCTTCACGAATCCAACGGTGTCCTCAGAATGTTGAAGTTCGCAAAACTAACGAAGTTACAGCAATTTGAAACTCACGTAGATTTTTTTTGCGTTTTTTTGATATCAATTATGCGATTTTGAGCTTGTTTTTTGAAGAAAAAACATGGGAGTTGCGCAAAACCGATTTTTTTGCCATAATCTTCAATACTCTATACTCAACTCGAAAATTTTTTTCGCATCAAAAATTGAAAATTTTCATAAGGGGTTAGCCTTTGCTAAAAAAATGCAAAAAAAATAAAATGTGAAATTTTAAGTAATTCTGTTTATTTTACGAATCGTCTTCGAATTTCGAACTGCGGAATGCTAGAAAATATTCGAAATTCGAAAAAATGAAGGAGTTACAGCGTAGTTGGCCTTGAAAACGACTTTGAATTTTTACGCCCAAAATAAATTGGTTTTTGCTATGTTTTCCATAGCAACCTTTACAGTATCGCTTCATGTAGCACCTCTACGGAAAGGGATCTTTGTCACGAATCTAACGGTGTCTGAAAATTTGTAAAGTTTGCCAAAATAGGGAAGTTACAGCAATTGCAAACTCAAGTTGGTTTTTTTGAATTTTTGGGATATGAATTATGCGATTTTGATGCAATACACTGAAGATTTCAAGGAAATGGGAAATAATATTGATTCGTCCGGCACCACTACGGAAAGAGAATTTCTTCACGAATCCAACGGTGTCCTCAGAATGTTGAAGTTCGCAAAACTAACGAAGTTACAGCAATTTGAAACTCACGTAGATTTTTTTTGCGTTTTTTTGATATCAATTATGCGATTTTGAGCTTGTTTTTTGAAGAAAAAACATGGGAGTTGCGCAAAACCGATTTTTTTGCCATAATCTTCAATACTCTATACTCAACTCGAAAATTTTTTTCGCATCAAAAATTGAAAATTTTCATAAGGGGTTAGCCTTTGCTAAAAAAATGCAAAAAAAATAAAATGTGAAATTTTAAGTAATTCTGTTTATTTTACGAATCGTCTTCGAATTTCGAACTGCGGAATGCTAGAAAATATTCGAAATTCGAAAAAATGAAGGAGTTACAGCGTAGTTGGCCTTGAAAACGACTTTGAATTTTTACGCCCAAAATAAATTGGTTTTTGCTATGTTTTCCATAGCAACCTTTACAGTATCGCTTCATGTAGCACCTCTACGGAAAGGGATCTTTGTCACGAATCTAACGGTGTCTGAAAATTTGTAAAGTTTGCCAAAATAGGGAAGTTACAGCAATTGCAAACTCAAGTTGGTTTTTTTGAATTTTTGGGATATGAATTATGCGATTTTGATGCAATACACTGAAGATTTCAAGGAAATGGGAAATAATATTGATTCGTCCGGCACCACTACGGAAAGAGAATTTCTTCACGAATCCAACGGTGTCCTCAGAATGTTGAAGTTCGCAAAACTAACGAAGTTACAGCAATTTGAAACTCACGTAGATTTTTTTTGCGTTTTTTTGATATCAATTATGCGATTTTGAGCTTGTTTTTTGAAGAAAAAACATGGGAGTTGCGCAAAACCGATTTTTTTGCCATAATCTTCAATACTCTATACTCAACTCGAAAATTTTTTTCGCATCAAAAATTGAAAATTTTCATAAGGGGTTAGCCTTTGCTAAAAAAATGCAAAAAAAATAAAATGTGAAATTTTAAGTAATTCTGTTTATTTTACGAATCGTCTTCGAATTTCGAACTGCGGAATGCTAGAAAATATTCGAAATTCGAAAAAATGAAGGAGTTACAGCGTAGTTGGCCTTGAAAACGACTTTGAATTTTTACGCCCAAAATAAATTGGTTTTTGCTATGTTTTCCATAGCAACCTTTACAGTATCGCTTCATGTAGCACCTCTACGGAAAGGGATCTTTGTCACGAATCTAACGGTGTCTGAAAATTTGTAAAGTTTGCCAAAATAGGGAAGTTACAGCAATTGCAAACTCAAGTTGGTTTTTTTGAATTTTTGGGATATGAATTATGCGATTTTGATGCAATACACTGAAGATTTCAAGGAAATGGGAAATAGTATTGATTCGTCCGGCACCACTACGGAAAGAGAATTTCTTCACGAATCCAACGGTGTCCTCAGAATGTTGAAGTTCGCAAAACTAACGAAGTTACAGCAATTTGAAACTCACGTAGATTTTTTTTGCGTTTTTTTGATATCAATTATGCGATTTTGAGCTTGTTTTTTGAAGAAAAAACATGGGAGTTGCGCAAAACCGATTTTTTTGCCATAATCTTCAATACTCTATACTCAACTCGAAAATTTTTTTCGCATCAAAAATTGAAAATTTTCATAAGGGGTTAGCCTTTGCTAAAAAAATGCAAAAAAAATAAAATGTGAAATTTTAAGTAATTCTGTTTATTTTACGAATCGTCTTCGAATTTCGAACTGCGGAATGCTAGAAAATATTCGAAATTCGAAAAAATGAAGGAGTTACAGCGTAGTTGGCCTTGAAAACGACTTTGAATTTTTACGCCCAAAATAAATTGGTTTTTGCTATGTTTTCCATAGCAACCTTTACAGTATCGCTTCATGTAGCACCTCTACGGAAAGGGATCTTTGTCACGAATCTAACGGTGTCTGAAAATTTGTAAAGTTTGCCAAAATAGGGAAGTTACAGCAATTGCAAACTCAAGTTGGTTTTTTTGAATTTTTGGGATATGAATTATGCGATTTTGATGCAATACACTGAAGATTTCAAGGAAATGGGAAATAATATTGATTCGTCCGGCACCACTACGGAAAGAGAATTTCTTCACGAATCCAACGGTGTCCTCAGAATGTTGAAGTTCGCAAAACTAACGAAGTTACAGCAATTTGAAACTCACGTAGATTTTTTTTGCGTTTTTTTGATATCAATTATGCGATTTTGAGCTTGTTTTTTGAAGAAAAAACATGGGAGTTGCGCAAAACCGATTTTTTTGCCATAATCTTCAATACTCTATACTCAACTCGAAAATTTTTTTCGCATCAAAAATTGAAAATTTTCATAAGGGGTTAGCCTTTGCTAAAAAAATGCAAAAAAAATAAAATGTGAAATTTTAAGTAATTCTGTTTATTTTACGAATCGTCTTCGAATTTCGAACTGCGGAATGCTAGAAAATATTCGAAATTCGAAGAAATGAAGGAGTTACAGCGTAGTTGGCCTTGAAAACGACTTTGAATTTTTACGCCCAAAATAAATTGGTTTTTGCTATGTTTTCCATAGCAACCTTTACAGTATCGCTTCATGTAGCACCTCTACGGAAAGGGATCTTTGTCACGAATCTAACGGTGTCTGAAAATTTGTAAAGTTTGCCAAAATAGGGAAGTTACAGCAATTGCAAACTCAAGTTGGTTTTTTTGAATTTTTGGGATATGAATTATGCGATTTTGATGCAATACACTGAAGATTTCAAGGAAATGGGAAATAATATTGATTCGTCCGGCACCACTACGGAAAGAGAATTTCTTCACGAATCCAACGGTGTCCTCAGAATGTTGAAGTTCGCAAAACTAACGAAGTTACAGCAATTTGAAACTCACGTAGATTTTTTTTGCGTTTTTTTGATATCAATTATGCGATTTTGAGCTTGTTTTTTGAAGAAAAAACATGGGAGTTGCGCAAAACCGATTTTTTTGCCATAATCTTCAATACTCTATACTCAACTCGAAAATTTTTTTCGCATCAAAAATTGAAAATTTTCATAAGGGGTTAGCCTTTGCTAAAAAAATGCAAAAAAAATAAAATGTGAAATTTTAAGTAATTCTGTTTATTTTACGAATCGTCTTCGAATTTCGAACTGCGGAATGCTAGAAAATATTCGAAATTCGAAAAAATGAAGGAGTTACAGCGTAGTTGGCCTTGAAAACGACTTTGAATTTTTACGCCCAAAATAAATTGGTTTTTGCTATGTTTTCCATAGCAACCTTTACAGTATCGCTTCATGTAGCACCTCTACGGAAAGGGATCTTTGTCACGAATCTAACGGTGTCTGAAAATTTGTAAAGTTTGCCAAAATAGGGAAGTTACAGCAATTGCAAACTCAAGTTGGTTTTTTTGAATTTTTGGGATATGAATTATGCGATTTTGATGCAATACACTGAAGATTTCAAGGAAATGGGAAATAATATTGATTCGTCCGGCACCACTACGGAAAGAGAATTTCTTCACGAATCCAACGGTGTCCTCAGAATGTTGAAGTTCGCAAAACTAACGAAGTTACAGCAATTTGAAACTCACGTAGATTTTTTTTGCGTTTTTTTGATATCAATTGTGCGATTTTGAGCTTGTTTTTTGAAGAAAAAACATGGGAGTTGCGCAAAACCGATTTTTTTGCCATAATCTTCAATACTCTATACTCAACTCGAAAATTTTTTTCGCATCAAAAATTGAAAATTTTCATAAGGGGTTAGCCTTTGCTAAAAAAATGCAAAAAAAATAAAATGTGAAATTTTAAGTAATTCTGTTTATTTTACGAATCGTCTTCGAATTTCGAACTGCGGAATGCTAGAAAATATTCGAAATTCGAAAAAATGAAGGAGTTACAGCGTAGTTGGCCTTGAAAACGACTTTGAATTTTTACGCCCAAAATAAATTGGTTTTTGCTATGTTTTCCATAGCAACCTTTACAGTATCGCTTCATGTAGCACCTCTACGGAAAGGGATCTTTGTCACGAATCTAACGGTGTCTGAAAATTTGTAAAGTTTGCCAAAATAGGGAAGTTACAGCAATTGCAAACTCAAGTTGGTTTTTTTGAATTTTTGGGATATGAATTATGCGATTTTGATGCAATACACTGAAGATTTCAAGGAAATGGGAAATAATATTGATTCGTCCGGCACCACTACGGAAAGAGAATTTCTTCACGAATCCAACGGTGTCCTCAGAATGTTGAAGTTCGCAAAACTAACGAAGTTACAGCAATTTGAAACTCACGTAGATTTTTTTTGCGTTTTTTTGATATCAATTATGCGATTTTGAGCTTGTTTTTTGAAGAAAAAACATGGGAGTTGCGCAAAACCGATTTTTTTGCCATAATCTTCAATACTCTATACTCAACTCGAAAATTTTTTTCGCATCAAAAATTGAAAATTTTCATAAGGGGTTAGCCTTTGCTAAAAAAATGCAAAAAAAATAAAATGTGAAATTTTAAGTAATTCTGTTTATTTTACGAATCGTCTTCGAATTTCGAACTGCGGAATGCTAGAAAATATTCGAAATTCGAAAAAATGAAGGAGTTACAGCGTAGTTGGCCTTGAAAACGACTTTGAATTTTTACGCCCAAAATAAATTGGTTTTTGCTATGTTTTCCATAGCAACCTTTACAGTATCGCTTCATGTAGCACCTCTACGGAAAGGGATCTTTGTCACGAATCTAACGGTGTCTGAAAATTTGTAAAGTTTGCCAAAATAGGGAAGTTACAGCAATTGCAAACTCAAGTTGGTTTTTTTGAATTTTTGGGATATGAATTATGCGATTTTGATGCAATACACTGAAGATTTCAAGGAAATGGGAAATAATATTGATTCGTCCGGCACCACTACGGAAAGAGAATTTCTTCACGAATCCAACGGTGTCCTCAGAATGTTGAAGTTCGCAAAACTAACGAAGTTACAGCAATTTGAAACTCACGTAGATTTTTTTTGCGTTTTTTTGATATCAATTATGCGATTTTGAGCTTGTTTTTTGAAGAAAAAACATGGGAGTTGCGCAAAACCGATTTTTTTGCCATAATCTTCAATACTCTATACTCAACTCGAAAATTTTTTTCGCATCAAAAATTGAAAATTTTCATAAGGGGTTAGCCTTTGCTAAAAAAATGCAAAAAAAATAAAATGTGAAATTTTAAGTAATTCTGTTTATTTTACGAATCGTCTTCGAATTTCGAACTGCGGAATGCTAGAAAATATTCGAAATTCGAAAAAATGAAGGAGTTACAGCGTAGTTGGCCTTGAAAACGACTTTGAATTTTTACGCCCAAAATAAATTGGTTTTTGCTATGTTTTCCATAGCAACCTTTACAGTATCGCTTCATGTAGCACCTCTACGGAAAGGGATCTTTGTCACGAATCTAACGGTGTCTGAAAATTTGTAAAGTTTGCCAAAATAGGGAAGTTACAGCAATTGCAAACTCAAGTTGGTTTTTTTGAATTTTTGGGATATGAATTATGCGATTTTGATGCAATACACTGAAGATTTCAAGGAAATGGGAAATAATATTGATTCGTCCGGCACCACTACGGAAAGAGAATTTCTTCACGAATCCAACGGTGTCCTCAGAATGTTGAAGTTCGCAAAACTAACGAAGTTACAGCAATTTGAAACTCACGTAGATTTTTTTTGCGTTTTTTTGATATCAATTGTGCGATTTTGAGCTTGTTTTTTGAAGAAAAAACATGGGAGTTGCGCAAAACCGATTTTTTTGCCATAATCTTCAATACTCTATACTCAACTCGAAAATTTTTTTCGCATCAAAAATTGAAAATTTTCATAAGGGGTTAGCCTTTGCTAAAAAAATGCAAAAAAAATAAAATGTGAAATTTTAAGTAATTCTGTTTATTTTACGAATCGTCTTCGAATTTCGAACTGCGGAATGCTAGAAAATATTCGAAATTCGAAAAAATGAAGGAGTTACAGCGTAGTTGGCCTTGAAAACGACTTTGAATTTTTACGCCCAAAATAAATTGGTTTTTGCTATGTTTTCCATAGCAACCTTTACAGTATCGCTTCATGTAGCACCTCTACGGAAAGGGATCTTTGTCACGAATCTAACGGTGTCTGAAAATTTGTAAAGTTTGCCAAAATAGGGAAGTTACAGCAATTGCAAACTCAAGTTGGTTTTTTTGAATTTTTGGGATATGAATTATGCGATTTTGATGCAATTCACTGAAGATTTCAAGGAAATGGGAAATAATATTGATTCGTCCGGCACCACTACGGAAAGAGAATTTCTTCACGAATCCAACGGTGTCCTCAGAATGTTGAAGTTCGCAAAACTAACGAAGTTACAGCAATTTGAAACTCACGTAGATTTTTTTTGCGTTTTTTTGATATCAATTATGCGATTTTGAGCTTGTTTTTTGAAGAAAAAACATGGGAGTTGCGCAAAACCGATTTTTTTGCCATAATCTTCAATACTCTATACTCAACTCGAAAATTTTTTTCGCATCAAAAATTGAAAATTTTCATAAGGGGTTAGCCTTTGCTAAAAAAATGCAAAAAAAATAAAATGTGAAATTTTAAGTAATTCTGTTTATTTTACGAATCGTCTTCGAATTTCGAACTGCGGAATGCTAGAAAATATTCGAAATTCGAAAAAATGAAGGAGTTACAGCGTAGTTGGCCTTGAAAACGACTTTGAATTTTTACGCCCAAAATAAATTGGTTTTTGCTATGTTTTCCATAGCAACCTTTACAGTATCGCTTCATGTAGCACCTCTACGGAAAGGGATCTTTGTCACGAATCTAACGGTGTCTGAAAATTTGTAAAGTTTGCTAAAATAGGGAAGTTACAGCAATTGCAAACTCAAGTTGGTTTTTTTGAATTTTTGGGATATGAATTATGCGATTTTGATGCAATACACTGAAGATTTCAAGGAAATGGGAAATAATATTGATTCGTCCGGCACCACTACGGAAAGAGAATTTCTTCACGAATCCAACGGTGTCCTCAGAATGTTGAAGTTCGCAAAACTAACGAAGTTACAGCAATTTGAAACTCACGTAGATTTTTTTTGCGTTTTTTTGATATCAATTATGCGATTTTGAGCTTGTTTTTTGAAGAAAAAACATGGGAGTTGCGCAAAACCGATTTTTTTGCCATAATCTTCAATACTCTATACTCAACTCGAAAATTTTTTTCGCATCAAAAATTGAAAATTTTCATAAGGGGTTAGCCTTTGCTAAAAAAATGCAAAAAAAATAAAATGTGAAATTTTAAGTAATTCTGTTTATTTTACGAATCGTCTTCGAATTTCGAACTGCGGAATGCTAGAAAATATTCGAAATTCGAAAAAATGAAGGAGTTACAGCGTAGTTGGCCTTGAAAACGACTTTGAATTTTTACGCCCAAAATAAATTGGTTTTTGCTATGTTTTCCATAGCAACCTTTACAGTATCGCTTCATGTAGCACCTCTACGGAAAGGGATCTTTGTCACGAATCTAACGGTGTCTGAAAATTTGTAAAGTTTGCCAAAATAGGGAAGTTACAGCAATTGCAAACTCAAGTTGGTTTTTTTGAATTTTTGGGATATGAATTATGCGATTTTGATGCAATACACTGAAGATTTCAAGGAAATGGGAAATAATATTGATTCGTCCGGCACCACTACGGAAAGAGAATTTCTTCACGAATCCAACGGTGTCCTCAGAATGTTGAAGTTCGCAAAACTAACGAAGTTACAGCAATTTGAAACTCACGTAGATTTTTTTTGCGTTTTTTTGATATCAATTATGCGATTTTGAGCTTGTTTTTTGAAGAAAAAACATGGGAGTTGCGCAAAACCGATTTTTTTGCCATAATCTTCAATACTCTATACTCAACTCGAAAATTTTTTTCGCATCAAAAATTGAAAATTTTCATAAGGGGTTAGCCTTTGCTAAAAAAATGCAAAAAAAATAAAATGTGAAATTTTAAGTAATTCTGTTTATTTTACGAATCGTCTTCGAATTTCGAACTGCGGAATGCTAGAAAATATTCGAAATTCGAAAAAATGAAGGAGTTACAGCGTAGTTGGCCTTGAAAACGACTTTGAATTTTTACGCCCAAAATAAATTGGTTTTTGCTATGTTTTCCATAGCAACCTTTACAGTATCGCTTCATGTAGCACCTCTACGGAAAGGGATCTTTGTCACGAATCTAACGGTGTCTGAAAATTTGTAAAGTTTGCCAAAATAGGGAAGTTACAGCAATTGCAAACTCAAGTTGGTTTTTTTGAATTTTTGGGATATGAATTATGCGATTTTGATGCAATACACTGAAGATTTCAAGGAAATGGGAAATAGTATTGATTCGTCCGGCACCACTACGGAAAGAGAATTTCTTCACGAATCCAACGGTGTCCTCAGAATGTTGAAGTTCGCAAAACTAACGAAGTTACAGCAATTTGAAACTCACGTAGATTTTTTTTGCGTTTTTTTGATATCAATTATGCGATTTTGAGCTTGTTTTTTGAAGAAAAAACATGGGAGTTGCGCAAAACCGATTTTTTTGCCATAATCTTCAATACTCTATACTCAACTCGAAAATTTTTTTCGCATCAAAAATTTAAAATTTTCATAAGGGGTTAGCCTTTGCTAAAAAAATGCAAAAAAAATAAAATGTGAAATTTTAAGTAATTCTGTTTATTTTACGAATCGTCTTCGAATTTCGAACTGCGGAATGCTAGAAAATATTCGAAATTCGAAAAAATGAAGGAGTTACAGCGTAGTTGGCCTTGAAAATGACTTTGAATTTTTACGCCCAAAATAAATTGGTTTTTGCTATGTTTTCCATAGCAACCTTTACAGTATCGCTTCATGTAGCACCTCTACGGAAAGGGATCTTTGTCACGAATCTAACGGTGTCTGAAAATTTGTAAAGTTTGCCAAAATAGGGAAGTTACAGCAATTGCAAACTCAAGTTGGTTTTTTTGAATTTTTGGGATATGAATTATGCGATTTTGATGCAATACACTGAAGATTTCAAGGAAATGGGAAATAATATTGATTCGTCCGGCACCACTACGGAAAGAGAATTTCTTCACGAATCCAACGGTGTCCTCAGAATGTTGAAGTTCGCAAAACTAACGAAGTTACAGCAATTTGAAACTCACGTAGATTTTTTTTGCGTTTTTTTGATATCAATTATGCGATTTTGAGCTTGTTTTTTGAAGAAAAAACATGGGAGTTGCGCAAAACCGATTTTTTTGCCATAATCTTCAATACTCTATACTCAACTCGAAAATTTTTTTCGCATCAAAAATTGAAAATTTTCATAAGGGGTTAGCCTTTGCTAAAAAAATGCAAAAAAAATAAAATGTGAAATTTTAAGTAATTCTGTTTATTTTACGAATCGTCTTCGAATTTCGAACTGCGGAATGCTAGAAAATATTCGAAATTCGAAAAAATGAAGGAGTTACAGCGTAGTTGGCCTTGAAAACGACTTTGAATTTTTACGCCCAAAATAAATTGGTTTTTGCTATGTTTTCCATAGCAACCTTTACAGTATCGCTTCATGTAGCACCTCTACGGAAAGGGATCTTTGTCACGAATCTAACGGTGTCTGAAAATTTGTAAAGTTTGCCAAAATAGGGAAGTTACAGCAATTGCAAACTCAAGTTGGTTTTTTTGAATTTTTGGGATATGAATTATGCGATTTTGATGCAATACACTGAAGATTTCAAGGAAATGGGAAATAATATTGATTCGTCCGGCACCACTACGGAAAGAGAATTTCTTCACGAATCCAACGGTGTCCTCAGAATGTTGAAGTTCGCAAAACTAACGAAGTTACAGCAATTTGAAACTCACGTAGATTTTTTTTGCGTTTTTTTGATATCAATTATGCGATTTTGAGCTTGTTTTTTGAAGAAAAAACATGGGAGTTGCGCAAAACCGATTTTTTTGCCATAATCTTCAATACTCTATACTCAACTCGAAAATTTTTTTCGCATCAAAAATTGAAAATTTTCATAAGGGGTTAGCCTTTGCTAAAAAAATGCAAAAAAAATAAAATGTGAAATTTTAAGTAATTCTGTTTATTTTACGAATCGTCTTCGAATTTCGAACTGCGGAATGCTAGAAAATATTCGAAATTCGAAAAAATGAAGGAGTTACAGCGTAGTTGGCCTTGAAAACGACTTTGAATTTTTACGCCCAAAATAAATTGGTTTTTGCTATGTTTTCCATAGCAACCTTTACAGTATCGCTTCATGTAGCACCTCTACGGAAAGGGATCTTTGTCACGAATCTAACGGTGTCTGAAAATTTGTAAAGTTTGCTAAAATAGGGAAGTTACAGCAATTGCAAACTCAAGTTGGTTTTTTTGAATTTTTGGGATATGAATTATGCGATTTTGATGCAATACACTGAAGATTTCAAGGAAATGGGAAATAATATTGATTCGTCCGGCACCACTACGGAAAGAGAATTTCTTCACGAATCCAACGGTGTCCTCAGAATGTTGAAGTTCGCAAAACTAACGAAGTTACAGCAATTTGAAACTCACGTAGATTTTTTTTGCGTTTTTTTGATATCAATTATGCGATTTTGAGCTTGTTTTTTGAAGAAAAAACATGGGAGTTGCGCAAAACCGATTTTTTTGCCATAATCTTCAATACTCTATACTCAACTCGAAAATTTTTTTCGCATCAAAAATTGAAAATTTTCATAAGGGGTTAGCCTTTGCTAAAAAAATGCAAAAAAAATAAAATGTGAAATTTTAAGTAATTCTGTTTATTTTACGAATCGTCTTCGAATTTCGAACTGCGGAATGCTAGAAAATATTCGAAATTCGAAAAAATGAAGGAGTTACAGCGTAGTTGGCCTTGAAAACGACTTTGAATTTTTACGCCCAAAATAAATTGGTTTTTGCTATGTTTTCCATAGCAACCTTTACAGTATCGCTTCATGTAGCACCTCTACGGAAAGGGATCTTTGTCACGAATCTAACGGTGTCTGAAAATTTGTAAAGTTTGCCAAAATAGGGAAGTTACAGCAATTGCAAACTCAAGTTGGTTTTTTTGAATTTTTGGGATATGAATTATGCGATTTTGATGCAATACACTGAAGATTTCAAGGAAATGGGAAATAATATTGATTCGTCCGGCACCACTACGGAAAGAGAATTTCTTCACGAATCCAACGGTGTCCTCAGAATGTTGAAGTTCGCAAAACTAACGAAGTTACAGCAATTTGAAACTCACGTAGATTTTTTTTGCGTTTTTTTGATATCAATTATGCGATTTTGAGCTTGTTTTTTGAAGAAAAAACATGGGAGTTGCGCAAAACCGATTTTTTTGCCATAATCTTCAATACTCTATACTCAACTCGAAAATTTTTTTCGCATCAAAAATTGAAAATTTTCATAAGGGGTTAGCCTTTGCTAAAAAAATGCAAAAAAAATAAAATGTGAAATTTTAAGTAATTCTGTTTATTTTACGAATCGTCTTCGAATTTCGAACTGCGGAATGCTAGAAAATATTCGAAATTCGAAAAAATGAAGGAGTTACAGCGTAGTTGGCCTTGAAAACGACTTTGAATTTTTACGCCCAAAATAAATTGGTTTTTGCTATGTTTTCCATAGCAACCTTTACAGTATCGCTTCATGTAGCACCTCTACGGAAAGGGATCTTTGTCACGAATCTAACGGTGTCTGAAAATTTGTAAAGTTTGCTAAAATAGGGAAGTTACAGCAATTGCAAACTCAAGTTGGTTTTTTTGAATTTTTGGGATATGAATTATGCGATTTTGATGCAATACACTGAAGATTTCAAGGAAATGGGAAATAATATTGATTCGTCCGGCACCACTACGGAAAGAGAATTTCTTCACGAATCCAACGGTGTCCTCAGAATGTTGAAGTTCGCAAAACTAACGAAGTTACAGCAATTTGAAACTCACGTAGATTTTTTTTGCGTTTTTTTGATATCAATTATGCGATTTTGAGCTTGTTTTTTGAAGAAAAAACATGGGAGTTGCGCAAAACCGATTTTTTTGCCATAATCTTCAATACTCTATACTCAACTCGAAAATTTTTTTCGCATCAAAAATTGAAAATTTTCATAAGGGGTTAGCCTTTGCTAAAAAAATGCAAAAAAAAATAAAATGTGAAATTTTAAGTAATTCTGTTTATTTTACGAATCGTCTTCGAATTTCGAACTGCGGAATGCTAGAAAATATTCGAAATTCGAAAAAATGAAGGAGTTACAGCGTAGTTGGCCTTGAAAACGACTTTGAATTTTTACGCCCAAAATAAATTGGTTTTTGCTATGTTTACCATAGCAACCTTTACAGTATCGCTTCATGTAGCACCTCTACGGAAAGGGATCTTTGTCACGAATCTAACGGTGTCTGAAAATTTGTAAAGTTTGCCAAAATAGGGAAGTTACAGCAATTGCAAACTCAAGTTGGTTTTTTTGAATTTTTGGGATATGAATTATGCGATTTTGATGCAATACACTGAAGATTTCAAGGAAATGGGAAATAGTATTGATTCGTCCGGCACCACTACGGAAAGAGAATTTCTTCACGAATCCAACGGTGTCCTCAGAATGTTGAAGTTCGCAAAACTAACGAAGTTACAGCAATTTGAAACTCACGTAGATTTTTTTTGCGTTTTTTTGATATCAATTATGCGATTTTGAGCTTGTTTTTTGAAGAAAAAACATGGGAGTTGCGCAAAACCGATTTTTTTGCCATAATCTTCAATACTCTATACTCAACTCGAAAATTTTTTTCGCATCAAAAATTGAAAATTTTCATAAGGGGTTAGCCTTTGCTAAAAAAATGCAAAAAAAAATAAAATGTGAAATTTTAAGTAATTCTGTTTATTTTACGAATCGTCTTCGAATTTCGAACTGCGGAATGCTAGAAAATATTCGAAATTCGAAAAAATGAAGGAGTTACAGCGTAGTTGGCCTTGAAAACGACTTTGAATTTTTACGCCCAAAATAAATTGGTTTTTGCTATGTTTTCCATAGCAACCTTTACAGTATCGCTTCATGTAGCACCTCTACGGAAAGGGATCTTTGTCACGAATCTAACGGTGTCTGAAAATTTGTAAAGTTTGCCAAAATAGGGAAGTTACAGCAATTGCAAACTCAAGTTGGTTTTTTTGAATTTTTGGGATATGAATTATGCGATTTTGATGCAATACACTGAAGATTTCAAGGAAATGGGAAATAGTATTGATTCGTCCGGCACCACTACGGAAAGAGAATTTCTTCACGAATCCAACGGTGTCCTCAGAATATTGAAGTTCGCAAAACTAACGAAGTTACAGCAATTTGAAACTCACGTAGATTTTTTTTGCGTTTTTATACCCTCCACCATAAGATGGGGGGTATACTAATTTCGTCATTCTGTTTGTAACTACTCGAAATATTCGTCTGAGACCCCATAAAGTATATATATTCTTGATCGTCGTGACATTTTATGTCGATCTAGCCATGTCCGTCCGTCTGTCCGTCCGTCCGTCCGTCCGTCCGTCCGTCCGTCCGTCCGTCCGTCCGTCCGTCCGTCCGTCTGTCTGTTGAAAGCACGCTAACTTCCGAAGGAGTAAAGCTAGCCGCTTGAAATTTTGCACAAATACTTCTTATTAGTGTAGGTCGGTTGGTATTGTAAATGGGCCATATCGGTCCATGTTTTGATATAGCTGCCATATAAACCGATCTTGGGTCTTGACTTCTTGAGCCTGTAGAGTGCGCAATTCTTATCCGATTGGAACGAAATTTTGCATGACGTGTTTTGCTATGATATCCAACAACTGTGCCAAGTATGGTTCAAATCGGTCCATAACCTGATATAGCTGCCATATAAACCGATCTTGGGTCTTGACTTCTTGAGCCTCTAGCGTGCGCAATTCTTATCCGATCAGAATGAAATTTTGCACAACGTGTTTTGTTATGATATCCAACAACTGTGCCAAGTATGGTTTAAATCGGTTCATAACCTGATATAGCTGCCATATAAACCGATCTTGGGTCTTGACTTCTTGAGCCTCTAGAGTGCGCAATTCTTATCCGATTGGAATGAAATTTTGCACGACGTGTTTTCTTACTATATCCAACAACAGTGCCAAGTATGGTTGAAATCGGTCCATAACCTGATATAGCTACCATATAAACCGATCTTGGGTCTTGACTTCTTGAGCCTCTAGAGTGCGCAATTCTTATCCGATTGGAATGGAATTTCGCACGACGTGTTTTGTTATGATACCCAATAACTGTGCCAAGTATGGTACAAATCGGTCCATAACCTGATATAGCTGCCATATAAACCGATCTTGGGTCTTGACTTCTTGACGCTCTAGAGGGCACAATTCTTATCCGATTTGAATGAATTTTTGCACGAAGTGTTTCGTTATGATATCCAACAACTTTGCCAAGTATGGTTCAAATCGGTTCATAAACTGATATAGCTGTCATATAAACAGATCTGGGGATTTGATTTCTTGAGCTTCTAGAGGGCGCAATTCCTATCCGATTGGGCTGAAATTTTGCATGACGTATTTTATTTTTACTTTCAACAACTGGGTCAAATAAGGTTCAAATCGGTTCATAACCTGATATAGCTGCCATATATACCGATCTGGGATCTTGACTTCTTGACCCCTAGAGGTCGCAATTATTATCCGATATGCCTGAAATTTTGTACGATGGATCCTCTCATGACCATCAACAAACGTGTTTATTATGGTCTGAATCGGTCTATAGCCCGATACAGATCCCATATAAATCGTTCTCTCTATTTTACTTCGTGAGCCCCAATAGGCGCAATTCTTAAACGAATTGGCTGAAATTTTACACAGGCCTCCAACATATAATTTAATTGTGGTCCGAACCGGACCATATCTTGATATCGTTTTAATGGCAGAGTAACTCTTTTCTTATATCCTTTTTTGCCTAAGAAGAGATGCCGGGAAAAGAACTTGACAAATGCGATCCATGGTGGAGGGTATATAAGATTCGCCCGGCCGAACTTAGCACGCTTTTACTTGTTTTGATATCAATTATGCGATTTTGAGCTTGTTTTTTGAAGAAAAAACATGGGAGTTGCGCAAAACCGATTTTTTTGCCATAATCTTCAATACTCTATACTCAACTCGAAAATTTTTTTCGCATCAAAAATTGAAAATTTTCATAAGGGGTTAGCCTTTGCTAAAAAAATGCAAAAAAAATAAAATGTGAAATTTTAAGTAATTCTGTTTATTTTACGAATCGTCTTCGAATTTCGAACTGCGGAATGCTAGAAAATATTCGAAATTCGAAAAAATGAAGGAGTTACAGCGTAGTTGGCCTTGAAAACGACTTTGAATTTTTACGCCCAAAATAAATTGGTTTTTGCTATGTTTTCCATAGCAACCTTTACAGTATCGCTTCATGTAGCACCTCTACGGAAAGGGATCTTTGTCACGAATTTAACGGTGTCTAAAAATTTGTAAAGTTTGCCAAAATAGGGAAGTTACAGCAATTGCAAACTCAAGTTGGTTTTTTTGAATTTTTGGGATATGAATTATGCGATTTTGATGCAATACACTGAAGATTTCAAGGAAATGGGAAATAATATTGATTCGTCCGGCACCACTACGGAAAGAGAATTTCTTCACGAATCCAACGGTGTCCTCAGAATGTTGAAGTTCGCAAAACTAACGAAGTTACAGCAATTTGAAACTCACGTAGATTTTTTTTGCGTTTTTTTGATATCAATTATGCGATTTTGAGCTTGTTTTTTGAAGAAAAAACATGGGAGTTGCGCAAAACCGATTTTTTTGCCATAATCTTCAATACTCTATACTCAACTCGAAAATTTTTTTCGCATCAAAAATTGAAAATTTTCATAAGGGGTTAGCCTTTGCTAAAAAAATGCAAAAAAAATAAAATGTGAAATTTTAAGTAATTCTGTTTATTTTACGAATCGTCTTCGAATTTCGAACTGCGGAATGCTAGAAAATATTCGAAATTCGAAAAAATGAAGGAGTTACAGCGTAGTTGGCCTTGAAAACGACTTTGAATTTTTACGCCCAAAATAAATTGGTTTTTGCTATGTTTTCCATAGCAACCTTTACAGTATCGCTTCATGTAGCACCTCTACGGAAAGGGATCTTTGTCACGAATCTAACGGTGTCTGAAAATTTGTAAAGTTTGCCAAAATAGGGAAGTTACAGCAATTGCAAACTCAAGTTGGTTTTTTTGAATTTTTGGGATATGAATTATGCGATTTTGATGCAATACACTGAAGATTTCAAGGAAATGGGAAATAGTATTGATTCGTCCGGCACCACTACGGAAAGAGAATTTCTTCACGAATCCAACGGTGTCCTCAGAATGTTGAAGTTCGCAAAACTAACGAAGTTACAGCAATTTGAAACTCACGTAGATTTTTTTTGCGTTTTTTTGATATCAATTATGCGATTTTGAGCTTGTTTTTTGAAGAAAAAACATGGGAGTTGCGCAAAACCGATTTTTTTGCCATAATCTTCAATACTCTATACTCAACTCGAAAATTTTTTTCGCATCAAAAATTGAAAATTTTCATAAGGGGTTAGCCTTTGCTAAAAAAATGCAAAAAAAAATAAAATGTGAAATTTTAAGTAATTCTGTTTATTTTACGAATCGTCTTCGAATTTCGAACTGCGGAATGCTAGAAAATATTCGAAATTCGAAAAAATGAAGGAGTTACAGCGTAGTTGGCCTTGAAAACGACTTTGAATTTTTACGCCCAAAATAAATTGGTTTTTGCTATGTTTTCCATAGCAACCTTTACAGTATCGCTTCATGTAGCACCTCTACGGAAAGGGATCTTTGTCACGAATCTAACGGTGTCTGAAAATTTGTAAAGTTTGCCAAAATAGGGAAGTTACAGCAATTGCAAACTCAAGTTGGTTTTTTTGAATTTTTGGGATATGAATTATGCGATTTTGATGCAATACACTGAAGATTTCAAGGAAATGGGAAATAATATTGATTCGTCCGGCACCACTACGGAAAGAGAATTTCTTCACGAATCCAACGGTGTCCTCAGAATGTTGAAGTTCGCAAAACTAACGAAGTTACAGCAATTTGAAACTCACGTAGATTTTTTTTGCGTTTTTTTGATATCAATTATGCGATTTTGAGCTTGTTTTTTGAAGAAAAAACATGGGAGTTGCGCAAAACCGATTTTTTTGCCATAATCTTCAATACTCTATACTCAACTCGAAAATTTTTTTCGCATCAAAAATTGAAAATTTTCATAAGGGGTTAGCCTTTGCTAAAAAAATGCAAAAAAAATAAAATGTGAAATTTTAAGTAATTCTGTTTATTTTACGAATCGTCTTCGAATTTCGAACTGCGGAATGCTAGAAAATATTCGAAATTCGAAAAAATGAAGGAGTTACAGCGTAGTTGGCCTTGAAAACGACTTTGAATTTTTACGCCCAAAATAAATTGGTTTTTGCTATGTTTTCCATAGCAACCTTTACAGTATCGCTTCATGTAGCACCTCTACGGAAAGGGATCTTTGTCACGAATCTAACGGTGTCTGAAAATTTGTAAAGTTTGCCAAAATAGGGAAGTTACAGCAATTGCAAACTCAAGTTGGTTTTTTTGAATTTTTGGGATATGAATTATGCGATTTTGATGCAATACACTGAAGATTTCAAGGAAATGGGAAATAATATTGATTCGTCCGGCACCACTACGGAAAGAGAATTTCTTCACGAATCCAACGGTGTCCTCAGAATGTTGAAGTTCGCAAAACTAACGAAGTTACAGCAATTTGAAACTCACGTAGATTTTTTTGCGTTTTTTTGATATCAATTATGCGATTTTGAGCTTGTTTTTTGAAGAAAAAACATGGGAGTTGCGCAAAACCGATTTTTTTGCCATAATCTTCAATACTCTATACTCAACTCGAAAATTTTTTTCGCATCAAAAATTGAAAATTTTCATAAGGGGTTAGCCTTTGCTAAAAAAATGCAAAAAAAATAAAATGTGAAATTTTAAGTAATTCTGTTTATTTTACGAATCGTCTTCGAATTTCGAACTGCGGAATGCTAGAAAATATTCGAAATTCGAAAAAATGAAGGAGTTACAGCGTAGTTGGCCTTGAAAACGACTTTGAATTTTTACGCCCAAAATAAATTGGTTTTTGCTATGTTTTCCATAGCAACCTTTACAGTATCGCTTCATGTAGCACCTCTACGGAAAGGGATCTTTGTCACGAATCTAACGGTGTCTGAAAATTTGTAAAGTTTGCCAAAATAGGGAAGTTACAGCAATTGCAAACTCAAGTTGGTTTTTTTGAATTTTTGGGATATGAATTATGCGATTTTGATGCAATACACTGAAGATTTCAAGGAAATGGGAAATAATATTGATTCGTCCGGCACCACTACGGAAAGAGAATTTCTTCACGAATCCAACGGTGTCCTCAGAATGTTGAAGTTCGCAAAACTAACGAAGTTACAGCAATTTGAAACTCACGTAGATTTTTTTTGCGTTTTTTTGATATCAATTATGCGATTTTGAGCTTGTTTTTTGAAGAAAAAACATGGGAGTTGCGCAAAACCGATTTTTTTGCCATAATCTTCAATACTCTATACTCAACTCGAAAATTTTTTTCGCATCAAAAATTGAAAATTTTCATAAGGGGTTAGCCTTTGCTAAAAAAATGCAAAAAAAAATAAAATGTGAAATTTTAAGTAATTCTGTTTATTTTACGAATCGTCTTCGAATTTCGAACTGCGGAATGCTAGAAAATATTCGAAATTCGAAAAAATGAAGGAGTTACAGCGTAGTTGGCCTTGAAAACGACTTTGAATTTTTACGCCCAAAATAAATTGGTTTTTGCTATGTTTTCCATAGCAACCTTTACAGTATCGCTTCATGTAGCACCTCTACGGAAAGGGATCTTTGTCACGAATCTAACGGTGTCTGAAAATTTGTAAAGTTTGCCAAAATAGGGAAGTTACAGCAATTGCAAACTCAAGTTGGTTTTTTTGAATTTTTGGGATATGAATTATGCGATTTTGATGCAATACACTGAAGATTTCAAGGAAATGGGAAATAATATTGATTCGTCCGGCACCACTACGGAAAGAGAATTTCTTCACGAATCCAACGGTGTCCTCAGAATGTTGAAGTTCGCAAAACTAACGAAGTTACAGCAATTTGAAACTCACGTAGATTTTTTTGCGTTTTTTTGATATCAATTATGCGATTTTGAGCTTGTTTTTGAAGAAAAAACATGGGAGTTGCGCAAAACCGATTTTTTTGCCATAATCTTCAATACTCTATACTCAACTCGAAAATTTTTTTCGCATCAAAATTGAAAATTTTCATAAGGGGTTAGCCTTTGCTAAAAAAATGCAAAAAAA
Organism: Stomoxys calcitrans; assembly: GCF_963082655.1. Classification (NCBI taxonomy): domain Eukaryota; kingdom Metazoa; phylum Arthropoda; class Insecta; order Diptera; family Muscidae; genus Stomoxys; species Stomoxys calcitrans. Next base: position 196,196,374 of record NC_081553.1, read on the forward strand.
ATAAAATGTGAAATTTTAAGTAATTCTGTTTATTTTACGAATCGTCTTCGAATTTCGAACTGCGGAATGCTAGAAAATATTCGAAATTCGAAAAAATGAAGGAGTTACAGCGTAGTTGGCCTTGAAAACGACTTTGAATTTTTACGCCCAAAATAAATTGGTTTTTGCTATGTTTTCCATAGCAACCTTTACAGTATCGCTTCATGTAGCACCTCTACGGAAAGGGATCTTTGTCACGAATCTAACGGTGTCTGAAAATTTGTAAAGTTTGCCAAAATAGGGAAGTTACAGCAATTGCAAACTCAAGTTGGTTTTTTTGAATTTTTGGGATATGAATTATGCGATTTTGATGCAATACACTGAAGATTTCAAGGAAATGGGAAATAATATTGATTCGTCCGGCACCACTACGGAAAGAGAATTTCTTCACGAATCCAACGGTGTCCTCAGAATGTTGAAGTTCGCAAAACTAACGAAGTTACAGCAATTTGAAACTCACGTAGATTTTTTTTGCGTTTTTTTTGATATCAATTATGCGATTTTGAGCTTGTTTTTGAAGAAAAAACATGGGAGTTGCGCAAAACCGATTTTTTTGCCATAATCTTCAATACTCTATACTCAACTCGAAAATTTTTTTCGCATCAAAAATTGAAAATTTTCATAAGGGGTTAGCCTTTGCTAAAAAAATGCAAAAAAAATAAAATGTGAAATTTTAAGTAATTCTGTTTATTTTACGAATCGTCTTCGAATTTCGAACTGCGGAATGCTAGAAAATTTTCGAAATTCGAAAAAATGAAGGAGTTACAGCGTAGTTGGCCTTGAAAACGACTTTGAATTTTTACGCCCAAAATAAATTGGTTTTTGCTATGTTTTCCATAGCAACCTTTACAGTATCGCTTCATGTAGCACCTCTACGGAAAGGGATCTTTGTCACGAATCTAACGGTGTCTGAAAATTTGTAAAGTTTGCCAAAATAGGGAAGTTACAGCAATTGCAAACTCAAGTTGGTTTTTTGAATTTTTGGGATATGAATTATGCGATTTTGATGCAATACACTGAAGATTTCAAGGAAATGGGAAATAATATTGATTCGTCCGGCACCACTACGGAAAGAGAATTTCTTCACGAATCCAACGGTGTCCTCAGAATGTTGAAGTTCGCAAAACTAACGAAGTTACAGCAATTTGAAACTCACGTAGATTTTTTTTGCGTTTTTTTGATATCAATTATGCGATTTTGAGCTTGTTTTTTGAAGAAAAAACATGGGAGTTGCGCAAAACCGATTTTTTTGCCATAATCTTCAATACTCTATACTCAACTCGAAAATTTTTTTCGCATCAAAAATTGAAAATTTTCATAAGGGGTTAGCCTTTGCTAAAAAAATGCAAAAAAAATAAAATGTGAAATTTTAAGTAATTCTGTTTATTTTACGAATCGTCTTCGAATTTCGAACTGCGGAATGCTAGAAAATATTCGAAATTCGAAAAAATGAAGGAGTTACAGCGTAGTTGGCCTTGAAAACGACTTTGAATTTTTACGCCCAAAATAAATTGGTTTTTGCTATGTTTTCCATAGCAACCTTTACAGTATCGCTTCATGTAGCACCTCTACGGAAAGGGATCTTTGTCACGAATCTAACGGTGTCTGAAAATTTGTAAAGTTTGCCAAAAAAAGGGGAGGTACAGCAATTGCAAACTCAAGTTGGTTTTTTTGAATTTTTGGGATATGAATTATGCGATTTTGATGCAATACACTGAAGATTTCAAGGAAATGGGAAATAATATTGATTCGTCCGGCACCACTACGGAAAGAGAATTTCTTCACGAATCCAACGGTGTCCTCAGAATGTTGAAGTTCGCAAAACTAACGAAGTTACAGCAATTTGAAACTCACGTAGATTTTTTTTGCGTTTTTTTGATATCAATTATGCGATTTTGAGCTTGTTTTTTGAAGAAAAAACATGGGAGTTGCGCAAAACCGATTTTTTTGCCATAATCTTCAATACTCTATACTCAACTCGAAAATTTTTTTCGCATCAAAAATTGAAAATTTTCATAAGGGGTTAGCCTTTGCTAAAAAAATGCAAAAAAAATAAAATGTGAAATTTTAAGTAATTCTGTTTATTTTACGAATCGTCTTCGAATTTCGAACTGCGGAATGCTAGAAAATATTCGAAATTCGAAAAAATGAAGGAGTTACAGCGTAGTTGGCCTTGAAAACGACTTTGAATTTTTACGCCCAAAATAAATTGGTTTTTGCTATGTTTTCCATAGCAACCTTTACAGTATCGCTTCATGTAGCACCTCTACGGAAAGGGATCTTTGTCACGAATCTAACGGTGTCTGAAAATTTGTAAAGTTTGCCAAAATAGGGAAGTTACAGCAATTGCAAACTCAAGTTGGTTTTTTTGAATTTTTGGGATATGAATTATGCGATTTTGATGCAATACACTGAAGATTTCAAGGAAATGGGAAATAATATTGATTCGTCCGGCACCACTACGGAAAGAGAATTTCTTCACGAATTCAACGGTGTCCTCAGAATGTTGAAGTTCGCAAAACTAACGAAGTTACAGCAATTTGAAACTCACGTAGATTTTTTTTGCGTTTTTTTGATATCAATTATGCGATTTTGAGCTTGTTTTTTGAAGAAAAAACATGGGAGTTGCGCAAAACCGATTTTTTTGCCATAATCTTCAATACTCTATACTCAACTCGAAAATTTTTTTCGCATCAAAAATTTAAAATTTTCATAAGGGGTTAGCCTTTGCTAAAAAAATGCAAAAAAAATAAAATGTGAAATTTTAAGTAATTCTGTTTATTTTACGAATCGTCTTCGAATTTCGAACTGCGGAATGCTAGAAAATATTCGAAATTCGAAAAATGAAGGAGTTACAGCGTAGTTGGCCTTGAAAACGACTTTGAATTTTTACGCCCAAAATAAATTGGTTTTTGCTATGTTTTCCATAGCAACCTTTACAGTATCGCTTCATGTAGCACCTCTACGGAAAGGGATCTTTGTCACGAATCTAACGGTGTCTGAAAATTTGTAAAGTTTGCCAAAATAGGGAAGTTACAGCAATTGCAAACTCAAGTTGGTTTTTTTGAATTTTTGGGATATGAATTATGCGATTTTGATGCAATACACTGAAGATTTCAAGGAAATGGGAAATAGTATTGATTCGTCCGGCACCACTACGGAAAGAGAATTTCTTCACGAATCCAACGGTGTCCTCAGAATGTTGAAGTTCGCAAAACTAACGAAGTTACAGCAATTTGAAACTCACGTAGATTTTTTTTGCGTTTTTTTGATATCAATTATGCGATTTTGAGCTTGTTTTTTGAAGAAAAAACATGGGAGTTGCGCAAAACCGATTTTTTTGCCATAATCTTCAATACTCTATACTCAACTCGAAAATTTTTTTCGCATCAAAAATTGAAAATTTTCATAAGGGGTTAGCCTTTGCTAAAAAAATGCAAAAAAAATAAAATGTGAAATTTTAAGTAATTCTGTTTATTTTACGAATCGTCTTCGAATTTCGAACTGCGGAATGCTAGAAAATATTCGAAATTCGAAAAAATGAAGGAGTTACAGCGTAGTTGGCCTTGAAAACGACTTTGAATTTTTACGCCCAAAATAAATTGGTTTTTGCTATGTTTTCCATAGCAACCTTTACAGTATCGCTTCATGTAGCACCTCTACGGAAAGGGATCTTTGTCACGAATCTAACGGTGTCTGAAAATTTGTAAAGTTTGCCAAAATAGGGAAGTTACAGCAATTGCAAACTCAAGTTGGTTTTTTTGAATTTTTGGATATGAATTATGCGATTTTGATGCAATACACTGAAGATTTCAAGGAAATGGGAAATAATATTGATTCGTCCGGCACCACTACGGAAAGAGAATTTCTTCACGAATCCAACGGTGTCCTCAGAATGTTGAAGTTCGCAAAACTAACGAAGTTACAGCAATTTGAAACTCACGTAGATTTTTTTTGCGTTTTTTTGATATCAATTATGCGATTTTGAGCTTGTTTTTTGAAGAAAAAACATGGGAGTTGCGCAAAACCGATTTTTTTGCCATAATCTTCAATACTCTATACTCAACTCGAAAATTTTTTTCGCATCAAAAATTGAAAATTTTCATAAGGGGTTAGCCTTTGCTAAAAAAATGCAAAAAAAATAAAATGTGAAATTTTAAGTAATTCTGTTTATTTTACGAATCGTCTTCGAATTTCGAACTGCGGAATGCTAGAAAATATTCGAAATTCGAAAAAATGAAGGAGTTACAGCGTAGTTGGCCTTGAAAACGACTTTGAATTTTTACGCCCAAAATAAATTGGTTTTTGCTATGTTTTCCATAGCAACCTTTACAGTATCGCTTCATGTAGCAC